>NC_058133.1:467043092-467125634 GCF_016433145.1 Gracilinanus agilis
TTCTTTCTTTCTTTCTTTCTTTCTTTCTTTCTTTCTTTCTTTCTTTCTTTCTTTCTTTCTTTCTTTTTCTTCCTCTTCACCAATAATGATAGAGTAGAGTCACAGAAACTATCCAATGAGATCATCTTTCAGCATCCCTAGACAGGGAATCACCAAATATTTTTTTTCTTCTCTTCCTCTATCAAGAAATCATCTCACATAATAGTTTCTGAGGAGCAATTCTATTATTCTTAAGGACAAACAGCACATCTAGTATGCCCAAATCTTTACAAAGAGTCTCTGATCTTTTTTAAAAATTCTAACTGTCTATATATGCAATTCTCAATTTTTTTGGTCTTCAGATCTCCTTTATTCACTAGTTTATGTAGGCTATGTTGTTGTTCAACCATTTGTTGTGTCCAAATCTTCATAGCTGAATTTAGGCATTGGCATATTTATCTTGGCAAAGATACTGGAGTGATTTGCCATTTTCTTGTCCAGTTCACTTTACAGAAGAGTAACTGAGACAAACATAGTAAAGTGAATTGCCCAGGGTCACATAGCTAGTAAGCATCTGAGGTCACATTTGAACTCGTCTTCTTGACTCCAGGCACTTTATCCACTGCTCCACTTAGCTGCCTATGTAGGTTATATTTATTGAGATTTACCATATTAGAAATTAATTAATTAATTAATTTTTTAAATAGTTGCTTCGAAGGGGGTCCGTAAACACTGGTATAAGTGCTCTTTTCCTTTCCTTTCTTCTCTGTACAAAACTTTTCCATTATGTACCCTGTTAAAAAGAGCCTCTTCCTCCACTTCAGGCTCTGTCCCCTCCCTTTTATTCCTAATTGAAGTTTTACTCCTATCTCCTTTAGGAACTCTCCTTTCTCCCTAACAACTAGGAGCATGGAGCGTCATTCTTTTAGTCCTTTTGCTTTTTCTTCCAAGAGGGAAATCAGCCTATACTTGGAGTACAGATAATAGCTACTTAACCATGGCAGAATGCCAGTCACTATACACTTTTTCCTTACTCTCCATAATGATTACGAATTTCAACCTTGTTCTTGACCCAAATTTTGAGTGCTTTATATCTCAACCTTAAATATTTAGGTAAACTTTTGTAGCCAATTATTAATTTTTACACATTAAAAATTTTTACAACCAATTTGCCTCCACCTATCAACTACTCTATTAATTTACTGTTTGTGCCATTTATGCTTCCTTCCTTACCTTGCCTTAGAGTGTCTTATCAATGATCTTATCCTTATGCTTTTGGAATCTACTGCTTCAGGATCCATTCCCTCATCCTTCTTTATCCTCCTTAACTCTCTATACTTTCCTTAATTGTCCTTGATCTTGGCTTCTTTTACAACTAGAAGTTGACTCTAAGCCAGGATGTTGTTGCCCAAATTTTCTTCATTTTAAATTCTGCCAAATTTTTCCATCTCAAATCCAACCTCCAACCTATTTCCCTAATTCCTCCAAGTCAACTATATGATTCTCCTTATTCTGATGAAGTCTTTTTCTCTTTCTCTCTTTTTTACTCACACTTTTCTTCCACAGAAGCCAAAAGTAAAAATTTTTCTAAATTGATGTTTAGAAAATTCAGTTAACAGATTTGTCTCTGACTAATTTGTGCTAAAATTTCAGAGTACCACGTTTTCTGAAGTTCAAAAGACCAGCTAGGTCAAGAAATGTGCGAATTTTTGAATGTTTTATAAACATTAACTATTATTGTTGTTCTTGTGCAGGTGTTTCAGTCATGTTCTACTCTTTATGACTCCATTTGAGGTTTTCTTGGCAAAGAGACTGGAGTGGTCTGCCATTTTCTATTTCAGCTCATTTTACAGATGAAGAACTGAGACAAACAGGATTAAGTGGCTTGACTAGGGTCACATAAGTAAGTAAATGTCTGAGGATTTAAACTCAGGTCTTAAGGCCCCACATGCCATCCACTCTGGTCCCTAACTATTACCAATGGCATTTTACTCTAGTTATCAAAATTCTACATGATGATTTTGAACATATGATTTAAGAGAGACTTTTATAATTTTATACAGTAAATTCTACTGGTTCGAAATGGCAGCTGATATCTGTAAGAAGTGTAAGAACTGTGCTCAATATTTCCAAAGGCTCATTCTGCCAACCCTTGCAGAATAGTCAGAGTATAAGTTCTAGCAAGGCTTTAGAGCTTTGTAATGTAGAGGATGGCAGGATGGAATCCCTGCAAAATACAGGGTCAGCCTCACCCAGAATTCCAGGGGACCCCTCCTGGAGAACTTTGGGTGAGGGGACAGTTGAGAGGGAGTTAGTCAGTTGCTTCCGGGGGTTAATGTGGGCAGATCTCACTGCTTACTGCTCCTGACTTGGGGGGTTCACCTGAGAGGGCCATTGTGGCTAAGCCATTGTGGTTTCTACATTACAGCTTGGAAATATATACTTGCTATCTCTGGAAGGGGAGGGAAAAAAGTATGAGAAATTTCATCAGCTATGTATATGATCAGCCAATTAGGAAGCCAAAAGCTTCTGAAACTCAAAGGGGTCATGGTAAAAGTATATCTCTGTTTACATCTTCTCTGTATAGATTCACTTTTATCAAAAATAGAACCTTTGAAAGCAAATATTCAGTGTTGGCTTTTGTAGGAAAAACAAAGTCTAGAACTATATCTTATCATTCTCAAGGAAGCTAACAGTCTAAGAGTTTCAAACATACAATGACATATATACCAGGGACTCTGAGACATGAGCAAAAAGATCAGGAGAATCAACATGGCATCTCTAATTGATTCAATAAGCATTTATTAAATGCCTGTCTAAGTCATAGTGCTAGTTGCTAAAGGCACAAAGACAAAAACAAAAGATTCCTTGCCCTCGGGAAACTTAAATTCTAAATATCATGTATGTATAGAAAATTGAATAAAACTATAAGGAAACTAAATTCTGAAGAGAGAGCATTAGTAATTAGGGAATCAGGATAAGTTTCTTGTAGGAAATGCCAGTTAGACTGAGCTTTGGAGAAAGCTAGGAAATCTAGAGGTTGTCATGGGAAGGTAGTGAATTTTGGGTTTGAGAGACAACCTCTTCAAACCTTTTAGAGACCGAGTATCCAAATTTCAACTGTCATGCTGCATGTGAGCTATGTTGCTGGGCAGAGGGGCAGGTGAAGTGAGAAATGTCCTCAGGCAAGCATGGAGAGGGGGAAGGGAGCAGTCTCCTCTGGCATATGTGCCATAGGTTCACCAACATGGTCCTATAGGGTGGAAAAGTCTAATACAGTAGAAGAACTGAAGGATTAGTCAGAATAATGATAACACCTACCTACCTGTTGTTTTTTTTTTTTTTTAAAGAAAAGGAGGTTTTGAAAAGTTTCTTTTTTTTTGTTTTGAGGTTTGGGTTTTTGTTGTTTAAGTGTTTTTAACTGGGCACAATGGCATATGGTTTAAGACTGAGGTAGGCAGGAATAAGAATGCAAAGAGGTAGCAAGAGATAGAGTTGCTTTTTGTTTGTTTATTTGTTTAGTTGGTTGGGTTTTGTGATTGCTTATGCATAGGCAGAAAGCAAATATAAATCAGAAATTAGAAGATCAGGATAAAGGGATTTTGTAGCCAGCCATAGGGAGGGTACCAAGTTTTAGAATTCCTGTAGACTTGATGACCCCAAGATTCTAATTAGAATATTGGTTTTAAACCCAGTGGAATTGTGTGTCGGCTAAGGAGGTTAGGGGGATTTGGGGGAGAGGGAAAGAACATGAAATATGTAACTATAGGAAAATATTCAAAATAAAAAAATAGAGAATATTGGCTTTAAGGCACAGTTTGCCAATGATACCTCCAAGGTGGAATCCCCTCCTTTCTTTGGAGTGGGTGGCAGGATGACCATGGTAATGACAGCTGGAGAAGGTCCTAAATTGAAGAAGCCTTGATCAATGATGTCTAGTTACAAATTGATCTGTAATCCCAAGGGATTCAAGTATCAGAGACTTAATTCTCCTACTAATCACTCTCTTCCAACTCCAAACTCTTCACTAGGAAGCGAATAAAACTGAAAGATACACAGCCTGGTCCTAGAAGAGATGCCTATTAGCCTAGAATATGGAAGAAAGATTGCTGCTCTCTTTATTCATTCCTACATTGAAGCCCTAATGGATTCAGGCTCCCCCCTGACAAAGTCCTTTAAAAGAACATTCCATCCTACCACAGAACTAACCAGAATGCCTGGAGCTGCCCGTTGGCATTTTACACTTCCAGAGAAGATCTTTATCAACTCCCCTTTCTGGAAGGAATGCCCAGATGCTACTTTAAACTTCTGCCCAACTGCTGCCTCACTATTATCTCCAGCTTCTCTCATTTAAACTCGCTTATTAACCATAGATATGTCTCTTCCTTTTCTCAACCTATTAGCTGGCTAAATGCAGCTTCTCCTTCATATTCAGAGCTTGCCTACTCCATAAGGAGTTCCAGTTTCAACCTCCCATCTTCCACCCTGATCCTCTTATTCCATCCAGTTCATCTTCTCACCCTGGTATCAAATCGGCTTCCACCTCACCTGAGCAAGTATTTGCCCCATCTTGCTCTAATCAATCAGCAGCAGGTCTTGCTCAGACCCTGAACCTTTGTCACAAATCCATTACCAACACCTGCTGTCTGACCTCCCCCATCTTCCCCCCAGCCTCCCCGGTGAGAAAGTCATAGAACTCACTCCTGTCAAGCCTGACTGAGCTAAAAAACCTATCTCAAACAAACAGGGCTCGTCCTAAAAATTTTGTCAGGAGTTTAGAATTTAAACTTTAACCACCAATTAATAACAGGAATGCAGCCTTGTATTTACAGAGGCCAATCTTTCTTCATCAATGCTTTCCCATGGTCTAGTGGACATACTTTGAAGAACATTTTTCGAGCCTACGTCTTTAGAATCTGGGTCCCTTTTCATAGCAACAAAGGCCCTCTTGGGGGAATTTTGACTGGATGATTTGTTGATCGTCTGGTTCAAAGGCAAGTCCTTCTAATGAAATCTAGCAGTGAAAGGATGGGGCAGGGATACCTCAATTAATGAATTCTCTTGGAATGAAGAATCTGAGAAGGAAAGTTGGCCATGCTAAAGAGAATAGGCATAGACATACTGTGTACATAATGTGGCTTAAGGGCAAAATTGCTATAGCCCCATTCCTAATCATGGATGTGAGAGCAATCATATATAATATAGAATGGTTAATATCTTGGATGACAGAATGGGCATCAAAAAAGATCCAAACAGGCTAGAGTGGGATATTGAGGCTAACAATAAGAAATGATTAATTTTGGGCAAACATAAATGTAAAATCCTATACTTGGGTTCAAAAAATTAGGATTTTCCAGCTGAGGGAGACTTTACCTAGTTCAAACCCCTCATTTTTACAGATGAAGAAACTGGGGCCAAAAGAAATGAAGTGACTCATGGCAAAAGTGCCCTGGGTAGAACAGAACCAAAAATCTGAGCCCAGATTTTCTGATTCCAAATCAATTTGAACTGTATTATTTTCCTATAATGCAAAGTTTAAATTCTTATTTGAAAGTAATTTTAGGAAAAGAAACTTGCTACCTCCCCACATCAAGAAAATGAACTGTTTGGAGAAGGTGCCATGAAGAAGCCTGCAGAAACCACACAGGAAAAGATCCAGAGTGAACTTTGGGATGTAGTGAAATTGAACTGTGGGGAACTGAATGCATTTATTTTGAATGTAAACTCTTATGCCAAAGGGGATTACCCCCAAATTGATTTTTTGTCAATGTAGCAATCATTGGTTTTGTTCTCTTTCTCTTTTATTTTTCCCTCTTATCCCCAAATTATTGTAATTTCTCCTTAAAAAGTGCATTATATCAAATCTGGCCTCAGACACTTCCCAGCTGTGTGACCCTGGGCAAGTCACTTGACCCCCATTGCCTACCCTTACCACTCTTCCACCTATAAGTCAATACACAGAAGTTAAGGGTTTAAAATAAAAAAAAAGTGCATTATATGTATCTCTAATTAAAGATCTTTAGAGATGGAAGTTGGTTATGTGTACTGATTCCATGGGGAAAGTAGGCATTTAAATCTAGGTGATTTCTAAATGCTTGTTTTCCATTGGAATCACAGGGGGATTGTATAATTAGAATCTGCTCCCCAGGACTCCAATTCCCAGCATCCCACTTTCATTCTCATGTTATGTCCTTACATTTTGGAGATAAAGTTTGTGTGTGACCCTGCCCCTCTCTTTTTGTGCAAACACAGCTGGGGAAACTTCTCTTTACTCAGGCTTTTACTTTAGTTCTTTTTATTTCTTCTACTTTAAATGATCATTAATAAAATTTAAAAACATAATACTTGCAGTTATTTGATATTAATTTTAATCTTACACAGCTAACTTCAACTAGTATTTTTTATTATGCTGTGTGCCAGGCATCCTGCTAAGTGCTAGGGATACAAAATCAAAACTGGAACAGCTTTCTTCAAGGAATTTACATTCTTTTGAGAGGAAACAACAGGTATACAAGTAATATAATATACCATTACATATATATGCATAAATATATCCATATACATAGTTATTTGATATGACATGATATAATATGGCATCATATATCATAACATAAGATATGATATGATATCACATAATATAATACAATGTGAGATGGCAAAATATAATGCAACACAAAGTAGGGTAATATAACTTTTTTTTTTAAACCCTAACCTTCCATCTTGGAATCAATACTGTGTATTGGTTCCAAGGCAGAAGAATGGTAAGGTCTAGGCATTGGAGGTTAAGTGACTTGTCCAGGGTCACACAGCTGGGAAGTATCTGAGGCCAGATATGAACCTAGGACTTCCCATCTCTAGGCATGGCTCTCTATCCACTGAGCCACCTAAATGCTCTTGTAATATAACATTTCATACTAGAGACAGGAGGACCTAGGTTCAAATTTTACTTTAGACACTTCCTAGCTGTGTAACCCTGGGCAAGTCACTTGCCCCCTAGATACCTAGTCCTTACCACCCTTCTACCTTAGAAACAATACTCAGTACTGATTCTAAGACAAAAGGTAAAGGTTTTAAAATATAAATATATATATATAATAACATAACAAAAGATTTTTAACATAATATAATATTGCATAATATACTATTGTATAATACATATTTGCATAAAATAAACGGAGTCATGACAGATTAGACAGAGTCCTAGAAACTGGGGGACTCAGGAAGGGATGACTTGTGGCACTTGAACTTAGACTTAAAAAGAACTCTGAATTCTAAAAGGTCAAGATAAGAAGTGAGAGCATGCCAAGCTTAAGGGATTCAAGACATGGATTTTTATAATACATCATAATGACCACAAAGCAGTTTGTACAAAACAAGATCTGAGGGGTCTTTAGGATTTGGAATTCAATATGATTTAGTTGTGTGATGTGGTAGCCAGAAAAAGTAAAAGTGGCAGAGATAGTAAATAAAGTCAAAGACTAATTGATGAACATCCTTTCTAGGAAGGGCAGCATTGCTTTTAACTCCTCCCCAAACTAGCAGCAGAAAGTGGTTTGGGGTCAGGATAGGAGTAGAGAACTATCCCCTATCAAAATTAGGGTGCTGTCTATGCCTTAACCAAGGGGGTTGATAAAAGTATTAAATAGAACAAGGGCACAGATGGATCCTTGAAATCCACTGGGCTTCCAAGTGGGCTTCCAATTGCCTTCCAAGCTGACATTGAATGATTATTACTATTTGAAAATAACCAGTCAAAAAATTCTTTATCTATCTAACTTTTCTATAAGAATAGATTGAGAGACCTCAAATGGTTTGCTAAAATCTAGGTAACATGTATAACACAGTGGAATTGCTCGTCAGCTCAAGGAATGGGGAGAGAAGAGGGAAGAGGGGAGGGAGAGAAAATGAATCATGTAACCATGGAAAAAAGATTTTTAAAAAAATTGGTGGACTAGGGGATAAAAAAATTTAATTTAATTTAAAAAATAAAATCTAGTAAATTCTTATCTCCAGTATTTCCTGAATTAGTAGCCTAGTAATCTTATTGATAGAGTTAAGTGAAGTTAATGTATTCAGTATTCTTGATAGTCATGCTGGCCTTGTTCTCTTGTCTTTGACAATCTTTCAAAGATCATTGATACTTGCATCTAATCCATCGCATTTGCCAGCTTTTTCAGTTCATGTCCAGATGCAGCACAGATCCATAAGAATCTTTGTACACAGCTGGAGTCCCAAAGATCAACTCTTGCTTCTCAAAGCATTCATTAATATTGTGCTGGTTGCCAAATCTGGCTTGGATTCCCACTCTGAATTTCCTGGAGCTCAAACTCAAGGATCTGGCACTCCACTCACTTAACCTAGAATGAAAAAGCCAAAGAATGAGGGCCAGTTTCTTGGGTGACATATGACCTTAAAGCAGTGATGGGCAAACTTTTTAAAGAGGGGGCCAAAGGAAAGGAAATGCTCGTCTGTCAGTCTGTTTCTAAGGCAACTCTTTTGAGGTTTCATTGTACTGTATCCTACTCATTGTATTCGTCAGATTAGGAATAATGTTGCATAGCCTGATAGAACATTTCAGGGGGCCCCATCTGGCCCTCTAGTTTGCCCATCTCTACCTTAGAGAGTAAGAAGGCCTCATAGCCCTTCCCTTTGCCAAATAGTCTCATGCCAGTTGAGCACAACTGAAAACAATACGGCAAAGATAGCTGATAGATATTGACTAAATCTTCCTAAATTTTTCTGTAGTCAGTCAAAGAGCCCCCTTTCCCCACATGGACAACCAACCAGGACTAGTTACAGAAGGTCCATGCAAGTATCATAGTCTTTTCATGTCGCTTTCCTTATTTATCTTCATGATTCTCCTGGAAGCCATCTCCCCAACATCCTCCACATGGAGAGACACCATCTAAGCAGACTAATGGTTTGTGTGCATGTGTCAAACCCCAAATACAGTTAAAATTGATAGATCTCTGTCAGAAGGGAGATGAAGAGATAGAGAGGGAAATGTAGGTGATATAAAAACAAAATATATTGACCAAAAAATATATAAGTATAATGGGTCACCACAACATTTGGTGTGTTCTCCTATTATTTGGATATCTTTAAGCAGTTTCAATAACCATTTATCATGTATATTATAAAACAGTAGTATCAGACTCAAATAGAAATGGATCTCTGAAGTCTTATGTTAACTTAGAAAATTTTAGAACTTTAGAAAACTTTGTTATCTTGTATTATATCATTATTTTATGCATATTATATCATTTTATTTATGTTGTATTATATTTTATTTTTTCTTATTTTGTTGAACATTTCCCAATTATATTTTAATCTGATTCAGTCTACATTTAAGAGTTTTTCAGAGGGCAGCTAGGTAGCTCAGTAGCTTGGAGAAGGAAGAAACTGGGATCAAATCTGGCCTTAATATATATTGATTAATAGTATGTGTTTTCTGAGAATGTTTTCAAAAACAGCTTACATGTTTTAAAATCATTAAGATTACTATTTTAGAATTCTTGAAATTTTTGAAATTTGAATAGACTTTTTCAGAAACGTTAACTAGAATTGTTAACAGTATTACAGATGAAGATACCCCATTGTCTTGTCACTCAATATGATATTAAATATTATTGTTTGTTTCATTCTAAAAAAATCTGGCCTTAAACACTTCCTAGCTGTGTCTCCCTGGGCAAGTCACTTAACCCCCATTGTTTAGCCCTTACCACGCTTCTGCCTCACAAGAGAGTGACTCTAAGAAAGAAGGTAAGAGTACTTTTTAAAGTTTTTCTGGCCTCAAGTTTGATACCTTTGTTGAAGAAGATATTCATTGCCTCATTTACAGCTATAATTCACGAGTACTGAGGTTCCTTCCAGCTCTGAGATTTAGTTCTATTATTCTATTCTGTCTCTATGTTCTATGGCATTTATGCTTACATATTCTGACTCGAGTTTCTGGAAGCATTCTCGAGAATACTGGAGCTGTCCTGGCATCATGGGGCATCTATTAATCTACATATGGATGCAAAGACTATTTCATAAAATAGGTTTCAGTTTCCAGAGATCAAATTATAGACACTGGTTATATACAGAGAAAAGTCATTTATGCTCAGAATAAAATGAATCTTGATAACTATGAAGACATGATATCAGGATATATTTGGCTTTGTTGATATATTTGGCTTCTTGGCTGACTGGCAAAATCTTTGGTAAAGAGGAAAGCATATTTTTTTGAAACTGGATAAGACTTATTTACTGAACTGTTTGGAGAGGAAAAATCATGATGCCACAAGTCAAGCATTTAAAAGAATAGATTAAACGCTCAGGACTGGACTTCTACATTACATGATCAGCAAGATGAAGAAAGAGACATGCTCTCTAATCTTCCCAACACTCAAAATCCCCCAAAACAAAAATTATAAGCAAGAGTTTAACAATGACAGCTGTCTCCACAGGCCAAGACACCAAAAAATCTAATGAGGTTGTATTAATGAATTAACACTAAAGAAGGTTAATCCTTAAATAGCTGGCTCAGGACTCTCCCGTAATCCCCATAATCTGTAGAGCCTTACAACCTGACCTGCAGGTTGATGCTCTGAGATCCACTCAGTAATTTCCTATAATCTCTGCCAGCACATCCTGAGCTTGCCCTCTCTTGATCATTCTGTGATAATGAACAACAGTGCATTGACATAAACCAATAAATACTTAAGTACCTACTATGTGCCAGGCACTGTGCTAAATACTGAGGATACAAATAAGACAACCACTGCCTTCAGGGAACTTGCAGTCTAATGGGGGAAGCTAAAACACAAAAGAAAGCTAAAAAGAGAGAATTGAGGGGTGGGGGTCAAGAAGGGGAAAGTGCCAGCTGCTGGGGCATCATGATGATGATGATGATGATGGAAGAGAATCCAAAGAGTACAAATGATGGGAAATGAAGAGTTTCCTGGCTTCTGAATCCTCTTTATATAGAATCTTCAGAAGGAGTTTTTTGCTCCCTACTCTAGTCAATCAGTGGAGCAGAGGCTACTGGAGGTTCTGATTAAATGTGAGTACCAAAGCTGGATCAATCTTGTAACGAAGAGTTTCCTGGGAAACATGATGATGGTGGAGTGGAGTGGAATCTAAAGAGTGCAGCTAATGGGAACAGAACCCAATTAGGCCAAGTCCATTTCCATTATGCAAAGAAAATAGAGATATGGAAAATGCAAGTGTGATCTGTCTATGAAGGTAGTACACTGAGCTTCAGCAGTGCTCAAAGAACTAAAGAAAAGAGGAACTAGAACAGGGTGCCAGCATGTACGGAACTTATATTAATACTAAAAGAAAAGACTCTGACATTCAGTTGGAACCAACAAGGGATGAGGCTGAGATAGCTGTAAGATCTGGTCCTGAGGGATCTCTCAGAAAAAAAAAAAAAAAAAAGGAAACAGGAAGTGAGAGATAAAGGATTAGAAGGAAAAAAATGACTGAAATTTTGTAGAGACAACTTGAAGATCACAGGTCTCCTAAAAGAATATGAGTCAAAAAACGTAATCACCACTATGCAAAAAATAATGCAACAAAGCTGTCCAAAACTTCCAAACACAGAAAACAAAATTTCATGACACAATCCATAGATCTCTTCCAGAAAAAAATCCAAAACTCTATCCAGCAAATTCCAATATACATAGTCCTAAAATTTAAGAATTCCAATGTCTACAAATTCTGCAAGCAACCAGAAAAAAGACCTTTACATACAAAAGAAAGGAATTTCAAATAAAATAAGATTATTCTTTAACTACCAGAAAACACAAAAGGAAATGGAATACTGCATCCAGAAGAGCAAAGGAGTTCAAGATGCAGCACAAGGTAAAAAAGGTTTTCTCTAACCAAGATTCCAACTGCCCTCAGGTTGGCCCCTTATTAACATCTTATCTTCGCCTTTTTTTCTCCTCCCTCAATATTCCATTTGAGGTCATCTCTCCCATCAAAGAAGCCTACCCATTCTAATCTAACCATTTTCCAACCACTTTTTCTCTATCTAGAGTCACTGCCCCCATCTCCCCTATATGTTCTGGGCCTCAATTTGTTCACCTATAAAATGAGGAGATTAGATTAGATGACCTCTAAAATCCAATTCTAAATCTATAAGCCTATGAATTTATTTTTTTCATGAAATCTTCCCTGAAAACTGTACCCTCTAAATAAAATCAGAGAGATAAAGAGGTATATCAAAAGTCATATGGCTCAGAATGGGATTCAAACCCAGGTCTCTTGACTCCAAGTTCAGGGTCCTTCTCACTATATCACAGTCCCTCCAGAGCTAACTACTAGTGTAACTCTGGACAAATTAATTGGGCCTTAGTTTCTTCATCTATTAAAGGAGAGGACTGGACTCAATTGCCTTTCTTGCTCCAAATCAAGGATCCTATGATGTTTCCTTTCGGTACAAAATTGAGTCATTGTGTAAATTTAGAAAAGGGAAAACAAGAGTCCTTCGGGAGGATTTTGTGGAGGAGGTAAAACTTGTCTGACTCTTGCAAGGATGTAGTGAATCTAAAGAGGTAATAGCAGCAGCATGGGGTAGGGGGCATCTGATTTTGGGATAGTGGGGAGTAACATGATCCCCTCAAAAAATTGACCAAAAAACACACACAAAAATACTCTTTGCTCATTAATAGAAATTAGCCTATAAGCAAATACATGTGGCAGTGTTCATCATGGCCTGTGATCATATGTATTTTCTGTCTTCTTTCAGATAATTTGTGTGCATTCTAAACAGAGTCTTCAGGAGACACTCCTTCAATCCAAAGACCCAGTTGTAATGGTGAACATTTCTGATTGCCCAAAAGTTTGCAGAGGAGATATTTTAGGCAAAGGAGTCTTCAGAGTCTCACGGTACATTCTATGTATGCTCCTTTGACTATGTTACCATAATTAGGAAGGTAGAACAATTGATCTGTAGAGCAAGAAAAAAGAAGCTGTTATTAGTAACCTTAAGGAGAAAATTAACCTCTTCCCCCTCTCCCTCCATCTCAAGATGCCAATAGCTAGCCTACACAAGATAAACTAACCCAGATTTCTGAACTAGTGTTTCTAAACCTGGTCTCATATAGCAGAGTTGGCCCTATTGTCAGAATAAAGAATAAGAAAACCAGGTTAAAAACTTTTTTTTGTGAAGGGTAACTCTGGTGAGTCTGATTACTTGGATGTTTTTTCCCATGTGTTTGTTTCTCCAGTGATATATGTCCCTGGGTAGGTTTGGGTGAAGCAGGTTTTCTTGAAAAGGTTGGAATCCTAGGATTTGACAGGGATGGTGTTAGATAAGGCACAAGATCATCAATGGCTGCTTCCTCAAGAGCACCTTCCAACCTTTTCTCTGTCATACAGTGTCATAAGTCATGGGATCCTATCAACCTATACATAAAAGCCAGGCTCTAAACACACCTGAGAAGATGTACTGTGGTAGGACATGGAATCAAATGTGGGAGGCATTGAAAGGTTTTGCTTCTTAGATTTCTTGTCTAGTCTGCAACCTTTCCTTTGGAGGGGCCATTTTATCGTCATTTGCTATACTCCTGGCATGGCTGTCAAACGCTGTTTCCCAGATGTATTTTTGGATTCTTAAAATCTTCCCCCACCCCCCATGCCATTGTCAGTTTACTTGTCATTCTTGTCATTTAAAATGGAGTAGACATCACAAAAATAATAATTTCATGAAAATAACTTTAATTAGAGTCCAGGAATATTTGCATTTTAAATGAAAATTGGACAAAATGTTTATAGTAGCAACATTTTTGTAGCAGCAAATAACTGGAAACAAAGACAGGCTAAACAAATTGGGGTACATGAATGTAAAGAAGTATTACTTCACCAGAAAAAATAATAGCTAGAAGGCTACAGAAACACGTGAGAAAACTTGTATGAACTGTGATACGAAGTGAAGTTAGCAGAACCAGCAACATAACATAAACAAAGATTACAACAATGTAGAAGAGAAAAACAAAAAACCTGAGCACTGTTAATTAAGTTGTGTTAATTAAGCTTGACCCTAAGGAAGACACGAAAAGATATATTTCCCTCACTAATTTGTAGAAGTAGAGAACTACAGGTGCTTATACACTGTATATAGTGTCAGACTGGGTGTTACACTGATTGGTTTTCAGAACTGCATTTTTCTCTTTTGTCATTTGTTACAAAATATGGCTTCCTGGAAAAGGGAAGGGAAGGAATACATATTTGGAGATGAAATTCATGTAAAACCAAAAGATCTCAATACATTTTAAACAAGAGAATTGACCAGAGAAGAAATAATAAGAAAAAAAATCCTTAAAGTTGGAATTTCAAATACTATTGCCCCAGGTTGGGGAGGAATTTTTTTTTTGGTCGGGAACTTTTGAGTTACGCTTGACAGATTATTTTTAGAGTCCAGATCTGGCAGTTCTGCACAATATTTGCACCTATATTTTTGGTGGCTAATCCCACTTTTCATAACTTAACACTTTGTAAGGAAATGGATTCCTAATACTTTGTTGTTGGTGCCTCAATGTTAATGTTTTGGTTAGACAGTTTTCCTCCATGAATGAGTAGAAGACTACCTCAATAAATATGAAGAAATAGGAAATTCAAAACAACAATTTATAATATGACTAAATATGAAAGGAGATTCACTTGGGACCTGTTATAAAAAAGGGAGGAGGGGAAGAGGAGAGGGAAGACTCATGGAAGAGACAGCTGAAGGTCCTGAGATAATTGCTAATATATGCTAATCTTATGAATAAACTCTGATCATCTTGCCTTGTTCTTTCTTGGTGTAATAAGTGTCTGGTCTTAGACTTGTATGATTTTCTAGATCTGAGGCTATCCATCTGATGTGCTTAAGGAGTGTCAAACCAAAGCTAATGGTAAGATTAGTTTGGGGAATCTCATACCCTTCTAGAGCAAGGTCCAGATAGTCTCTGTATAAAATAACCCAGCAATAAGGGAGCAGGTCTAGGAACCAAATGCAAGCTATAGTCCAGGGTACTATCTTTACATTATCCTACTTAATATAGGACCATGTTGGTGAACCTATGGCATGAGTACTAAAGGGATTTACTCTCCTCCCCCTCTCCATCAGGCCTGAGGGCATTTCTCACATCACTCTCCCCTCTGCCCAGCAGCCCAATGGGAGTGTTTCCTCCCTCCCTTGTCTGGAGTAAGGCAGGGGGCTCACATGTGGCATGAGGGTTGCAGTTTGGGCACTTGGTCTCTAAAAGATTCGCCATCACTGCTACAGGGCACGTAAAAGAAAATTTGAGGAATGCTCCCAAGATGTTAAGTGGACACTCCCACCCCACAACCCCACTGTGGTGAATTGATGGAAGTCATGAAAAGAAGTCACTCAAGATAGGGAGACAACATTGTAGAGAATACCCATGTTGATACATTATAGATCTATTGGAATACTGAAGAAATTCCTATAGATAACTAGAATGGGAGATCTTTATGTCTATCCTACAAAATCAGCATGAACCTAAGAGGTATGTTAATCCAGATTGGAGTGTACAAATGGAATTTAATTAACCTTTTTGTCAAGGGCTCCCTCGGGACACAATGGAGCTCAGTATACTTCTGGGAATTACTCACCTCCTTGGCTCAAAGTTCCCACCCAGAAAATCTAGGAAAGTCACCACCCAATGAGTTGGCAACAAGTCTCCTTTCAGGCAAACTATTTTTAAACATCAAAGAAGGAAAGTTATATTTGATGGGTTGGAGAAAACAAAATAGACCTTATAGAAAATAAGGATACTCTCTAGTGACCAACCCTGTCCTAGAACCTGCATAGAGTCTCTCACTTAGAGCCATGATTAAATAAATTTTTCAGCAAGTATCCTGAAATTCCTTGATGAGTGGCTTTTCTTCTAATTCTAGGCAGCTTCTGGTAAATGCCATTGGCATTTACCTTCCTGGGGGCCCTCTTAAAGTCTCTAACAGGGGCTATCTATTGTGTGCCCTATTAATTTGTTCCTGTTGTCCATGGACCATATGATTCAGCGTTAGAAGGGATCACAGACATCATCTAGTCCAACCTCTTCACTTTACAGAAAGGGAAATTGAAGCATAGAGACTAAATAACTTGTCCAAAGCCACACATATCATAAGTGTTAAAATAGATAGCAGGGATAATTCTTCTCTACTCTAGGTACAGATCAAGAAAAGTGTTCCATAGTTTCCCATTCTTCTCAAGACACACAGTTCTCCCTGCCTTATAGCGATGCCAGATGAGGGTCTATATCCAAAGAGCTTTTTAACTATTCTGCTATTTCTAAATATCTTGGGCATTACAGAATATTGCTCAGATAGCAGCAATATATCATTCTTCTCTGTCTCCAAGAAGATCCCAGCTACCAAATATCAAATCCCATGCCCTCTTTCCTGGAGGCATCCACTTTCCACTAATTTAGGAGCTTAAAAAGACACTTTCGGGGCAAGGGAGGAGTTAGGTGGATTTGATCTTGGGCTCAAATCTGGCCTCAAGACACTTCCTGGGCAAGTCACTTAACCCGCATTGCCTAGCCCTTACCACTTCTGCCTTAGAACCAATGCATAGTATTGATCCTAAGATGTAAGGCAAGGATTTTTGAGGAAAAAAAAAGATATCTCTATTTGTGATTTGGCTATGAGCAACTATCCTTACTGCAGCAACTGGATGGAAACATTCAGGCTGTTACACACCTACCATGGCTGGAGGAGATAGCTAGCAGGAAAAGAAAGCAACACTAACATCTGAGGGAACAAAGGGGAGAAAGAGAAACAGTGCCATTGAGGTTTATGCTGCCTTCTCTCACTTCCATGCTTCCTGGCATTCAATGAATTTCCCATCTTTCCTTCTTCTTGTCTTACACCCACCTTCTCTCATACAGCCTCTGGCATACACTGTTTCTGCTGTTTACACAACTTCTTTCATGCTCATACGAAACCAGGCACAGATGCTCCCTTTCACTCTCAGTCTCTTGCTCTGGCTTTTTGGCCTTGTCTCTATTTCAATGTCTCCTGGTCTTTCTGCAGACACACATACCCTCAAACACTCAGGACTCGACTCTAACCATGGTAGTAGTTGTCCTACTTCCAGATTTGTCCTTGTAGAGATCATCAAGAGATACAACCCTGGTGAAGAAGAGAAGCCATCTCCACATAGCCAATACCAAGAGCTAACCAAATGCCACCTAGAGGGCAGGGTCAGGGTGGAGGAGAACCAGGCTTACTGAAGTAACAAGGCATTCGAAGGGGGAATTGTGCCAGGAGGATCCAATCACTATCCCTAAAAAACTGGTAGAGATAGTCCAGGCTTTTTTTTTTTTAATGCCCATAACCCTGAACCACATCCCTCCTCACAAACACACAATCAAAGGCCCTGTTTCCAGCTTGGTCTAAGGCTGTAAGCAGCCACCATTGAGCAAAGACAAAACTCATATGAGATTTAGCCTAGAAACTAATTCTGCAGGTGCTAGAGCCCCTCTTTTTCAGGAACCACAGCTACTGAAGACCAGGAATATGAACGTTCTTAACATCAAAGTCCTTGGGACTGTCAAATGGTTTGATGTCAGAAACTGAGGGTTTATTCATGGAAATTATGCTAAAGATGATGCATTTACTACCTACCTTGCTGCTACCCCCTAAGGACTCTCAAACCTTTCTGTTTTACAGCTCCCATCTCCTATATGTGTTATCTGTCCCCCTCTCCAGTTAGAATGTGAGCTCTCGAACATAGATTATCTTCTTTTTTTTTCCTTTGCATCCCCAGCACATAGCACACGCTAAGCATTTAATAAATATTTTTACCTTCATTCATTCAGAAACATTTCTAGTAGTGCTTCTATTAATGGCATCATAGGATTACATCAGGAGGGGATCATAATAAGGCTGGATGGACACGGATCTGTACTGCCAAGATAATACCCACAAGCCTTGGGTGAATCAACAAGGGTCTGAGAATTTCAACTTCCTTTGATGGGAAGCACCCACCCCAATGGGTGGGGCAGCCTAATGAGCAGATGTGAAGCAGACCCAGAGTCCACAGCTCCCAGCATAAGCAGTCAGGCAGCAAGCCAAAAGGTTGGCTGAGGAGGCCAGAGCCCAAACAAGTCTCAACTTAGACTTGTGAAGTGGGTTTCATTTGGTCTGCATGAGAGAAGCTGCGAATGTGTCTGTTTTGAGTTTTTGAACTCCTTAAAACCAGTTTTAGTAATAATGATGGGGCTATATATGTATAGCTAACTCTGAGATGACATTTCAGAGTATTGCTCATCCATGACATTTCTTCCTCAAGAATCTTCGGTGGCTCTCTATTGCCTGAAGATAAATAAGAAATTCCTCTTCTCATTTAAAATCCTTTCCCTCTGAGGTCAGCCTAACTTTCCAGACTTCATCTTACATTCTTTTATACACTTTCCATTCCACTAAAATGATTTAGTTGTCATTCCCTAAATCCTCACACAATCTCCTGCTTCCTTCCTTGTCTTTGTAGTCAGTCCAGTATCCCTGGAATGCATTCCCTCCTCATCTGTACCCCTCAGAACCCTTAGCTATCTTCAAAGTTCAATTCAGGCACCACTTCCTACAGGAAGCCTTTCCAGATCTACTTAGCTATTTATTAGTGCTAAGATCTGTGTTAAGCACTTCATAAATATTATCTTATTTGATCTTCATAACAATCCTGGGGGGGGGGAGATGCTATAATTACCCCCACTTAACAGATGAGGAAACCAAAGCAGCCAGATGTTAAGGGATTTGCTGGGAAGTGTCTGAGATTGAAGTTGAACTCAGGTCTCTCTGACTCCAGGTCCTTGCTTTATATGTCGCTCCCTGAGAGAAAGGTCCCAGCAGAATGGCTACTTCTTGAGATCAAGGGCTGCTTTTCCTTATATCTCTTTGTATGTACCAGCTCTTAGATCAGGCTCTAATAGTGGTTGTTTAATGGCTTCTCTTTCATAGTGAATAGTGGCAACTAGGTCAGCTTAGATAGAGCTCTGGGTTTGGAATCAGGAAGACTTGAACTCAGATCCAACCACGGATACCAATGAGCTATGTAGCCTTGGGCAAAACACTTAATTGCTTAAATGATAACTAAATTTACAGGTTTCTTCATCTGTAAAATGGGGATCAGGAGGCAGCTAAGTGGCTCAATGGATAGAGCACCAGACCTGCAGTCAGGAAGACCAGAGTTCAAATCCAGCTTCAGATGCTTACTAGCTGTGTGACCCTGGTCAAACCATTTAACGTCTGTTTGCCTTCATCCACTGGAGAAAGACAGGGCAAACCACTCCAGTATATTTGCCAAGAAACCTACTCCCCACAGGCAGTATGGTCCACTGAGTCACCAAGAGTCAGATGCAACTGAAACAGTGAACACACACACACACACACACACACACACACACACACACACACACACACCCCAAATGGGGATAATGACAGCACCTACTTCCCAGGCCTGTTGTGAGGGTCAAATTAGTTAATATATATAAAGCTCTTTGTAAACTTTAAAGCTCTCTATATAATTGGTAGCTCTTCATGTAATTCTGATGATGTTGATGGATGGGGTCATGCTGGGAAAGAGTTGCCCTGACTGACCTCTGCCAACTCAAATTCAATCCACATTTATCAAACATTAAGTACTTACTAGGCACAGAATACTGTGCTAAATACTATGGGAAATGGGAAACTTAGAAACAACAAGGTCCCTCCCTTAAGGAACTCACAGTTTAACAAAGGGAAAAGGTACCGATACGATTTAATAAGTCTTATTGAAATGGTGCTATAATGAGCACTAACCATGTTTGGTTTACTTTGAGGGTTTATAAAAGCAAACCTGGTGTGCACAGATAACTGTGGAGGAGGTCGAAGACTCTATTCTTCTCAAAAGTGTTAT
This sequence comes from Gracilinanus agilis, assembly GCF_016433145.1. Lineage (NCBI taxonomy): Eukaryota > Metazoa > Chordata > Mammalia > Didelphimorphia > Didelphidae > Gracilinanus > Gracilinanus agilis. The sequence continues at coordinate 467,062,966 of NC_058133.1, forward strand.
GAAATATAAATTAATCCACAAGAATTTAAGTGCCCATTAGGTGCTAGATGCAGGAGATAATAATATAAATATAGCCTCGTCTCTGTCCTCAAGGAGGTTACATTCTACAGGAGAGCTGGAACACAGTATGTTGAATGATGTTCCGGAAAGGTCTAGGGCAATCAGAGATATTATGAGCAGTCATTGGGGCAGTAGATTTTGTCATTGTATCAATGATCATATAGATAGAGCATTTCTTAGGCTTTTGACGTGCCAGAAATTGTACTAAATGTTAGAGATACAAATAGAAAGTCCCCACTTTCAAAGAGCTTACAGTCTAGTGGGGAAAGACAATACATAAATGGAAGGTAAAGAGAAAGGGGATAGCAAGTGCTTGGCTAGCTCTGAAGTGACAAGGAGGCTTTGTCTGTGAAAGTTACCCATCAGAGGTAAAGAGTAGGTTATTCTTGGGGAGGAGATGGAGGTGGTGGTCCCAAGCAGATAGGGTGTATCCTGGAAGAACCTTGATTATCATTTTGGGGATAAAATGTGTAGGTGCAGAGGAGTGTTCCACATGAAAATAGATATATCAGATGGCAAGATGCTCACAGTGACCATATTCTGATGCCCTGGCATGTGGCTGAATGGGATGAAGCATGGTGCAGGTAGGACTAGCCTTGGGTAGTAGATTAGTCTATTCGCCTTCCAATCCAGGGAGCTCTACAAATCCCAAAGCTTTTGAGGGGATTAAAATTCTTCACTTGGACAATGCCCTTGGGTTGTTACACTTTATTGTGGACACCCCTTCCAAATAAACTTGAATGCCTTTTGTTTGACTAGGGACAGTCCAATATAAGAATGACCCATGTGACAATAGAACAACAAGAGTTTCACAGATGTATTTTATAGAACAGTGTTAGAGACTGATGTCATACCCTTTTTTGAGGGCTAATATATATAATATAATATAATTCACAATATTACACAGTAAATACATCATTAGGTATAAAACAAAGTTCAGTGGAGGTCCACGGAGTAAGGACATTAGCAAAAGGGGTAAATCAGGGCATCCTTCATGGAAGAAGCAGCATTCCAGTTGTGCTTGAACAGAGAAGTAAAAATTCAGCACAGAACCAGTTACATTCAGGCTTTATTTCAGCAATAGGGAGTGATCCATTTGGATGAAGTAGATGATTCATGGAGGAAAGTATCATGAGACAGCTTGGTAAGGTTAGATGGTGCCAGATTTCAGAGGATCTGAATGCCAGGGTAGCCACCATAAGCTCTGAAAAGCTTTATCTCAATTCCCAATCTCACAAATCAGTCTTGGAACCCAGAACAAAGATATATATTTCCCCTCTTAATAAGTAACCCTGAGTAGTTGGGAAGTGATTCTGTAATGTGGTCAACTCAAGCCCTCACCAGTGTGCTTCCCTCCAAGATTATCAGTTAGGAATCTTAATTGGTTTTTAGAGGGGTTGTATTTATAAAGGGATACAGAATGAACTGTTGTATGAAGAATCCCTTCCACCACCCCAAATCTGCAAACTCATACTCTCACAAATATATACAGAGCCCAAGGGAAAGTAGGTTTAATCTCCAATAGTATATACTTGCTAGAAGTCCTCAAGAAGTCCCCCTAAAGCATGATGAATCTGTGTTCAGTCTGTCTTTGGCTCCCAAAACAGACATGGCCACTAGACACTGCTACTTTGTTGGGAGGATACAAGGACCCTGATGGGAAGTCAGGAAGTCAAAATCTATCAGACCCTTTGGATTTCATGAGGTCCTCTTCCAGCCAAAGGCCCAGAGGTTGGAGGAAGGGTGAGAGAAGAGATTTGACCAAGGTCAAAGCAGATTTCCTATCTAGTATTATTTTATTTCCTCGAATGCTATTAAAATTCTTTTCACACTTAGTATATAGCTATGACTGATCAATTAAGACTCCTTTTTACCTAGTGAAGTTATCAAGGCTAAAATGATGGTGGGGTAGAGGGACTATGACTCTTCTTATACCAGACTGATGAGTGTGAAATTTACTTGGTAGATAATAGGAAACCATTGAAGATCTTTGAACAGAGGACTATTAACAGCAGGGCTGGGCATAGAGGACTTAGATTAGGGTTGAATGAGTATGGCAGTCATGGGAAGGATGGAATGGGGAGCCTGGGGCAGGGTTGGAGGCATAGACTTCTGTTAGTTCAGTTAATTAGTCAAGAATGACTGTCCAAGACAAAGGTCCAATTACTCAAATATATAAGGAGCTAAATCAATTGTACAAAAAATCAAGCCATTCCCCAACTGATAAATGGGCAAGGGACATGAATAGGCAATTTTCAGATAAAGAAATCAAAACTATCAATAAGCACATGAAAAAGTACTTAAATCTCTAATAATTAGAGAAATGCAAATCAAAACAACTCTGAGGTACCACCTCACACCTAGCAGATTAGCTAACATGACAGCAAAGGAAAGTGGTGAATGCTGGAGGGGATGTGGCAAAATTGGGACATTAATGCATTGCTGGTGGAGTTGTGAACTGATCCAACCATTCTGGATGGCAATTTGGAACTATGCCCAAAGGACTTTAAAAGGCTGCCTGCCCTTTGATCCAGCCATATCACTGCTGGGTTTATACCCCCAAAGAGATCATAAGGAAAAAGACTTGTACAAAAATATGTATTGTCGTACTTTGTGGTGGCAAAAAAAAAAAATGGAAAATGAGGGGATGCCCTTCAATTAGGGAATGGCTGAAGAAAGTGTGGTATCTGTTAGTGATGGAATACTATTGTGTTCAAAGGAATAATGAACTGGAGGAATTCCTTGTGAACTGGAACAACCTCCAGGAATTGAAGCAGAGTGAAAGGAGCAGAATCAGGAAAATGTTATACAAGGCACAATCTAATGTAATGGACTTCTCTACTAGAAGTAATGCAATGATACAGGACAATTCTGAGGGACTTATGAGAAAAAATGCTATCCATATCTAGAGGAAGAACTGTGGGAGTAGAAACAGAAGAAAAACATAGGATTGATCACATGGGTCAATGGGGATATGATTGAGGATGTAGACTCTAAATCAGTGGTTCCCAAACTTTTTTGGCCTACTGCCCCCTTTCCAGAAAAAAATATTACTTAGCCCCTTGGAAATTAATTTTTAAAAATTTTAATAGCAATTAATAGGAAAGATAAATGCACCTGTGGCCATCACTGCTCTCCTGGATCACTGTAGCACCCACCAGGGGGCAGTAGTGCCCACTTTGGGAATCACTGCTCTAAATGATCACCCTAGTGCAATTGTTAATAATTTGGAAATAGGTCTGAATCAATGATACATGTAAAACCCAGTGGAATTATGCGTCAACTATGGGGGGTTGAGGGTGAGTGTTGGGAGGAGAGGAGAGAAAGAACATGAATCATGTAACCATGGAAAAATTTTCTTAATCAACTAAATAAAATTTAAAAAAAATGACTGTCCAAGGTTTGTGGCTTTGGGAATAGAGAAGATAATTGGAATGTCATCTGCTCATTGGTGGAATAAAACAAAGACAACTCCCAAGTTATGAATATGAGAAGTAGTGTGAATTGTTGTGCCCAGATAGACCAAGAGAAGTCACAAAGAGGAATGGGTGTGGGTGGAAATTCCAAATTTTTCATCTTTCTAACCATTGTGACATTTTCCCACCTTTGTCCCTCCTCCAAAGTGCTCAGTGCATCAATAAAGTCTTTTATAGAACTTTAGAGCTAGAAGAAATCTGCCCAACCTTCCTGTATTGATATGAGCAAGGAAGGGAAACCTTTCGGACTCCAAGCCTGGCACACTTTCCACTATACCATCTACCTGCAATCAATAATAATCCTACGTACTATTAATACCTGCTATCAATAATAATGACAGCTAATGTTTATATAGTGCTTTAAGGTTTCCAAAGAGCTTTATGAATATTTTCTCCATTTTATCCTTACAACAAGACTGAGAGGTAGGTGCTATTATTATCCCCATTTTTATAAATGTTGAACTGCACAGTTGAGGAAATGGAAGCAGGGGCAATTCACTTATCCCAGGTCACACAGCTAGTATCAATTCTTAGAGATGATCGTGTGCCTTCCTGACTTCAGGTTCAAAGCTCTATCTATTGGCTCACCTCACTAGCATTTTCATAGTGCCTTAAAACTTTGCACAGAATTTTACTTATTTCATTTGATACTCATAACAACCTCATGGTCTAGATACTATTATTACAGATGAAGAAACTGAGGCTGAGAGAGGTGAAACCCTGACTTGCTCAGATTCAATTCAATTCAATAAACATTTATTAAATGCCTACTATGTGCCAGACATTACCCAGCTAGTAAGTATTTGAATCAGGATTTGAATCCAGGTCTCCCTAACTCTAAGTCTTATGCACCACTAAACCTCTAGTCCAGTGTACTTATTACTCCATGAATTACCCATATTTACACTAAAGAACAACTTCATCTTACATTTGAGTGTCTACTAAGTGCCAGGCACTATACTAGACAAAGTTGCTGTTGTTTAATTGTTCAATCGCATCCAACTCTTGGGACTCCTGCAGACCATAGCCGAACAGTCCACGGGAGTTTCTTGGCAAAGATGGTACAGTGACTTGCCGTTCCCTTCTCCAGCAGTTTAAAGCAAACAGAGATTGGGTGACTTGCCCAGAGTCACGTAACAAGTGAGTGTCCGAGGCTAGATTTGAAATCAGGTCTTCACTGAATCATCTAAACTAGACAAGAGAAACCAAAGATCCATAAAATCCAGCTGCTTAAAGATTCAAAGTAAATCTCAAAGGAATTCCTACTTGTTTGGAGTCAAAACCTGAAGAGAAAACTGCTGATACATGATGATAACAGACAAGAGCCAAGTTTAGTACAAATAATATTTGCTAAAAAAAAAAAGAAAAAAAAAGTGCTGAGAGAGTATCAAAGGGATAGCCAGGTGGCTCAGTGGATAAAGAGCCAGGCCTGGGGACAGGAGGCCCTGAGTTCAAATTTGCCCTCAGATACTTCCTATGAAGTCCCTGGGCAAGTCACTTAACCCCCATTGCCAAGCTCTTACCTTGGGAAGCAATACTCAGTATTGAATCTAAGACAGAAGGTAAGAGTTTACTATAAAACAACAACAAAACCCCAAGTATCAAAGCCTTAAACCCATGGTCAGAGCTAGGAGGGCCCACGAGATCTATCTGACCTCCTCTTTTTATGATGGGAAAACTGAAGCCCAGGGAGATAAAGTCACTGCTTGTTGAAGGTCACCCAAGGAATTAGTGGCAGAGCCATGACAAAAGCTCAGATTTACTGGCTCTGAGACTAGCGATCTTTCCCTGGAACCATTTGTCCTCATCTTAACTGGCTTCCTTTTCCTTCCTGGCTTGTCACTCTTCCGGCTGCTGTTTCTCCACCCTCTAGCCTAGGCTATTAAAGGGTAGACCCAGGAGGAACTTGGCTCTCTACTCCCTGAACCCATTCAGCCTCAAATGGACCCTGCCCATTGTCTGCCATGCCATTAGATGACAGGAGTACCCTCCCTCCTTAAACCCAGCATTAGTTCCTCTTTCTTCCAACCATATCTGTAATTAAATCATTATAATCATTACTTGAGGAAAGGATGTGTTTAATGGACTGCTTTATTATTCCACTCACTATCTTGGTAGCTTTTTTCTAATCCTTTCCTTGCATCCTAGAATCAATACTGTGTAATAGTTCTAAGGCAGAAGAGTGTAAGGACTAGGCAATGGGGGTAATTGACTTGCCCAGGATAACACATCTAGGAAGTATCTGAGGCCATATTTGAACTCAAGACCTCCCCTCCCTAAGTCTGGCTTTCAATCCACTAAGCCACCTAGCTGCCCCCCCCATTAATGTCTTTTATTTTATTTTTATAGGCAATGGGGGTCAAGTGACTTGCCCAGGGTCACACAGCTGGGACATGTCTGAGGCCATATTTGAACCTAGGACCTCCATCTCTAGACCTGGCTCTCAATCCACTGAGCTACCCAGCTGCCCCCCAGTAATGTCTTTTAAACCATTGTTCTTTTGGTTATGCATATAGGAGAGGGGAGGGGACTGGAGTGGAGGGAATTCTATTCTATTATTTTTATTTTTTGATCAACAAGCATGTGTTATTAATCTATCCCAATATCCTTCCTACTTATCCTATATTGAGCAAATAAAATTAAAACTGAGTTGAAAAACATAACCCTCAACCTATACCTAAATATATAAATCAATGAAAACTTTGAATATGTAACAGTACAATGGATAAAGATCTGGCTCTGGACCTGAGTGCAAAGCCAGCCATAGACACTTAATAGAGATGTGACCCAGAGCTAGTCCCTTACCTCTATCTGCCTCAGTTTCTTCATGCATAAAGTGGGAATAGTAATAGTACCTAACTCCCAAGGATCAAATGACTTATTTGTAAAGTGCTGTACATGGGGGCAGCTGGGTGGCTCAGTGAGACAGGAGGTCTTGGGTTCAAATCTGGTCTCAGACACTTCCTAGCTATGTGACCCTGGGCAAGTCACTTAACCTCAATTGGCATCACTATTGGCCAGATTCGTATCCAGGTTCTCTTAACTCTTGGCACTCTCTCTACTGAGTCATCCAGTTATCCTTCTATGCATGTTCACAAGCAGTTGGGTTAGATCAACTCCAAAGTTGCTTCGAGCTTATCATCCTTATGACAATTGTAAAAGTTTATAATAATGATAGTAGTAGCTAACATTTATGTAACGTTCTATGTGCCATGCACTGTACTAAGCACTTCAAAAACATTTTCTCATTTGATCCTTGAAACAACCCTGGGAGTTAGGTGCTATTTTTGTTCCCATTTTACAGAGGAGGAAACTGAGACAAACAAAAGTTAGGTGTCTTGCCCAAGGTCGCACTAAGTGACAATAAGTGACTGAAGCCTGATTTGAACTCAAGTCTTTCTGACTCCAGGCCTGGAGCTTTCATTTCTGCGTGACTAGCTGATTGATTAATTCTACTAACATTTAGTTCCCAGTGGCTGGTTGTACCTATAGTATTATGTTGGCCTACTCCTCAAACCACTCTCAGAGTCCGAATTAGGATCAGGATAGGCTATCAGAGAGAAGGGTTTATGCTAGAACTTTCTCTGATCCCCCAGTTTCCATCTCTGCCAGTAAGAGAATTATATTTCAGTCCCTCAATGCTCTTAAGGGTTGGGGAAATGTCAGTGAAATAATGCCACTCGGTGTCAATCTAAGTAATTAGTCTAATTCAGCTGTTTCTCATAAATAATTAATGGAGAACCTGAAGGGCTCTACTGAGCCCTTTTTTTAAAAATTGAAAAACATTTATTTTACTGGGGGGAAAAAAGTGAACAACTCTACATCTACCCATCGCAAGCCACTAGGAGCAAAACTGGGAAGAAGCTGGAGCCCCCAATTCAGCACCATGAGTGGGAGAGACAGTACAACTCCTGCCAGCTTCTGGACATGGCAAAGGCTACTGGGAGAGCAGAAGCTGAATGGGAAGGTCCAGAAAAAACAAGATGGGGCAGGAGAGAGAGTCTCAACTTAACAAAGTTAAATCACAGAGCTGTGAGAACACCCTGAAGATGGGGAACACAAAGGAGTGACTTTAGGTATCCAGAAGAGACATTTTAGGATAAATGCCACCCCACAGTTAGAATGGAGTATAAACTGTTTTTTTTTTTCCCCAATCAGTCAGATAAGATTATGTTTGAAATAAGTAAACCTAAATGCTGCTCTGCTGAGGCTTGTCTTTCTGATTTTGCAGGATTCAGCTTGTATATATTTTACTGATAAGAGGTGTTGCAGGGGTAGGTGATATAACACAACAACTGATCCTAAGAGGCCAAAAGGGAGTGCCTCATTGCAGAGTTTTGCAACCTGTCTATTCTGAGTGGAAGGACAAAGGAAGGTAATCCTCCTTCTTCCATCTTTAGACTGGCCTTTGAGTACCACCACATACCCAGCGGAGGTGATAGAGCTTGAGGGAAAGGAGTCAGATGGAATCCTGTGACAGCATGGATCCCTGGGCATATTATCTTCTTGTGGGAGGCGAGCATCATAAAACAATTAAAGGGAGAAGCTGGGTGACTCAGTGGATTGAGAGCTAAGCCTAGAGTCCTGGTTCTAGTCCTAGGTTCAAATCTGGTCTCAGACACTTCCTAGAGGTGTGACCCTGGGCAAATCACTTAAGCCCCATTGCCTAGCCCTTACCACTCTTCTACCTTAGAACCAAAACACAGTATTGATTCTAAGATGGAAGGTAAGGGGTTTGTGTCATTTAAAATTATTGTAAGCCCTGGGAGACTACATCTCCCAGGACTCTCTGCTATAACTTCCCCCGACACCTCCCACTTCTTTTGTGGGAGGTGTCAAAGAAAGTATAAAAGAGAAAGTTTGGTGCCTTTTCTCTCTCTAGCTCTCTTTAGCCTGGAGGTGGCTCTCTCTCTCTCTGGACCCTATAGAGGTAACTCTCTGTACCCTATAGGCAGAGGGGACCCTCTTTCCCTACCTAACCTTTCCCTTTCCTAATCTAAATAAAACCTAGCTCTTCTGAACCCTAAGTTGCTCTCAGATCTTTTATTTGAGCCCTAAAGGGCTCTGGTCAATTTCCCCCTGCCTGGGCTGGGAACTGCTACCTTCCTTTCCCTTCCTCTACCTTCCTCTCTCCTTTCAGCCATCCTTCAACCTACCTTCCTATCTACCTTCCTCCTCTCTTCTCCCCCTCACAATTTAAAAAAAATGCACACAATTGAAGTTAGCTCACTTGGTTTTGAACATGATGTTGATGAAAGCAAGGTCATCAGGTTGGTTCTCCAGTGGGCCAGTTAGCTTTACGCGGACAGAAAACAATTCCCTGGTCACAGAATACTGAACTGTAGGTATCTTGGAGTTTGGGCAATGGAGAGAAATATTAGTGTAACATCTCTAGGTACCTGCTGGGTATTCCTACCTAGAATGCAAATCTAGAATTGAATTCATCACTTCCTCCTCAAAACTTAGCCTCTCCTCCTTTTGATCTTGTTCTATTATTATCAATGATAGGATACCTTTTCCCAGTCAGTCATATTTCAAACCAGAATCATCTTTAATTCCTCCTCCTCTCAGATCTTTTCTATTGGCACCATATTCAGAGAAGGCCTATGAATTTTCTCTTCCTAATTAGTTTTATATACCCAATACATTCTATCAGATTCATCTTTCTAAGATATACTTTTATCGCAATGAATCATAATAACCTAGAAAATATGCAAAGTGCTACACAAGTATTATCTCATCTTATCCTTACAAGAACCTTCGGAGGTTGGTGTTATTATAATCCCTACTTTACAAATGAGAAAACTGAGGTTAAGTGATTTGCCCAGGGTCAACCAACTAGTCTGAGAGATGATTTAAACTCAAATCTTCCTGGCTCCAGGACTATTACTCTAGCCACCCTTGAGGGGAGAGTCCTGACTCCAAGATCACCTCTCTAGCCATTGTACCATCTAGCTAAATAAATCAGGTAACTGTTCTTTCCAAAAATGTTATAGCTTCAAAGAATGCATATCCTTTGATCTAGTAATACCACTAAAAGGTCTGAATCCCAAAGAAATGGGAAAGGACTGGTTTGTACAAAAATATTGATAGCTGCTCTCTTTGTAGTGGCAAAGAATTGGAAACTAAAGGGAAATTGGGGAAAGGCTGAACAAACTGTGGTAACATGTTGATAATGGAATACTATTGTGCTATAAGGAATGCTTTCAGAAAGAGCTAAAAGAAAAGGCCTACATGAACTGATGCAGAGTGAAATAAGCAGAACCGGGAGAACACTGAATACAGCAACGTGGTGGAACAATCAATTGTTATAGTCTTTGCTACTAACAGCAATACAATGATCCAGGACAGTTCTGAGGACCCTACGATAAAGAATGCCCTCTACCTCCAGAGAAAGAACTTTTGGAGGAAGAACTTCACAAATGGAAACATATGGTTTATCACTTGTTTATTTGGGTATATATTTGGGGGGTTTGATTTCATAAGATTATTCACTTACAAAAACGCAAATAATGGAAATATGTTTTGCATGATAATACATGTATAACCCAGATTGAATTGGTTGCCAGCTCTAGAGGGGGGAGGGAAGAAAGGAGGGAGACAATTTGGATCATATAACTTTGGAAAACTTGTGTGAAAATTTTTATTAAAATAAAAAAAGTTTAAAGAATGTTATAAACTCAATGGTTTCCCATCTTCTATAAGGCAATTATCATTTTAGGCTTTCCATACTTTAGATCTAATATTCCTTTCTATCCTTTGTCTCCCACTACTTCCATACAAGAATCTTATCTTGCAATCAAACTAATCTACTTACTTTCCTCAAATAAGATATTCCTGCCACCCATCCATATATTCATATCATTTCCCTCCAGTGTCATCTAATTCCTTCCTGTTCTTTTTCTGGCTTTGTTTAAATCATACTTTTCTATTTTAGTAGTAATTTTCTAAATTTAAGTAAAAATAAAGACAGAAAGGCAAGGGCTAGGTAATTGTGGTTAAGTGACTTGAGTAGAATCACATGGTTTGAAAGTTTCTGAGACCAGATTTAAACCCAGCTCCTTTCATTTCCAGGTCTGGTGCTCTCTCCTCTGTGCTACCTATTTGTTCCAGTACCTATTCTTAAAGGCTCAGTTCAAGTCCCTCCCATGCTTCCAAATTCTCTTATTTGAATAACTATAGAATATGTCCTTGCTCAGTCGTGTCTGACTCTCTGTGCCCCAATTTGGGGATTTCTTAGCAAAAATATTGGAGTGGTTTGTCATGTCCTTCTCCAGCTCATTTGACAGATAAAGAAACTGAGGTAAACAGAGTTAAGTGATTAGCCCAGCTAATAAGTATCCAAGGTCAAATTTAAATGGGCAAAGATGAGCCTTCCTCACTCTGTGGTCAGAGCTCTATCCACTATGACACTTAGCTGCCCAAATAGAATTCATATACCATCTATAATCTAATTAACTTAGTACTTTTCAGTAAATATTCATTATCTACTATCCATCAATTGAATAATTAGCATCTATTAAGTGCCACCTTGTACCCAGTCTGCCAAGTGGAATAATGGTATGTAAGTAAGACATAATCTCTACCCTCAAGGCATTTATAGTCCAATAAAGGAGATCAGAAATTTTTTAAATAGTACTAATATAAGGCAGGCTGTGATAAGGAGCATGGAACAGGTATTAAGCATCATGGGAACATGAGGTGAGCCATAAAAGGGACTTTTCCAACTACTCAAAGCTTATCTTCTTTTTTAACCCTTTACTTCTGTCTTAGTATCAATTCTAAGAAAGAAGAGTGACAAGGGCTAGGCAACTGAGGTTAAGTGACTTGTGCAAGGTCACATGGCTAGCAATTGTCTGAGGCAAGATTTGAACCCTGGTCCCCCCCATTCGAGGCCAGGAGCTCTGTCCACTGTGCTACCTAGTTGCCTCTAGAAGCTTATCTTTTAAAGCATCCATAATGTTATTTTAAACTTTTTTTTTTTACATTTTATATTCATTAAAGTCCTCCTCTGACATCTTATCATAATTCAGCAATGGGCTCAAGGGTCTTTTAGGGCATGCCAGCAGAATAGATGGAAGCCCCCTCAATTCCTAGGAAGTTAGAAAGTCTGCTTCCAAGGTGATAGGAAGAACAGCCTAATGGCAGAGGCTCACCAGCAGGATGGTCACAGAGTGACGATTTCTTCCCCTACAGCCTCTTTCCTGTGGATCATGCCATGCCAATATCATTATTAGCACTTATTGTATGTAAGGGCCCAAGCCAAGAATACTAGGAATAATACAAATACAAATCATAGATCTTTGAAGTATTGTAGGAAATATTTTAACCATTTTATGTGCCATTTAAAGAAATGAAGTTTAGAATCAATCCAAGGACAATAGGTGCAGCAAGGTGACACAGCAGAAAGAGCATCTGGCCAGAGTCAGGAAGTCTGGAATTCAAATCTGACCTCAGATACTTCCTAGCTGTGTAACCCTGAGCAAATCCCTTAACTTCATTTGCCTCAGTTTCCTCATCTGTAAAATGGGCTGGTAAAGGGAATGGCAAATCACTCCCTTATTTTTGCCAAGGAAACCTCAAATAGGGTCACAAAGGATTGAACATGACTAAAAAGCCTGAACAATAAAACTCTTCTTTGTAATATTCTTTGCTGTCAGAATGTCAATTCCTGCTTTTTGCAGCTCAATTTATCTTCCTTCAATAATCTGTCCATTCATTCTCTGTATGTCTATTTCAATTCAATCCAATAAGCATCTATTAAGTGCCCAATATGGACAAGGACTATCCTAGGGTCAATGTGAAAAAAACAATCCACGATCCGGAGAACCAGAAGGGACTTTTAGAAGCTATTTATTCTAGGAGTGTCAAGCTCAAATAGAAACAGGATCCTTATTTTATATTTAAAGATCTCTGCAGATTGACTTTGTTTTAAAATATAATGTTATCTGTGTTTTATAATTTTGTTAAATATTTTCCAATTATATTTTATTTATTTGTTTGTTTGTTTGTTTACTTATTTGTTTGTTTTTTAAATAAAACCCTTACCTTCCATCTTGGAGTCAATACTGTGCATTGGTTCCAAGGCAGAAGGGTGGTAAATAGGCAATGGGCATCAAGTGACTTGCCCAGGGTCACACAGCTGGGAAGTGTCTGAGGCCAGATTTGAACCTAGGACCTCCCCTCTCTAGGCCTGGCTCTCAATCCACTGAGCTACCCAGCTGCCCCCTCCAATTACATTTTAATCTGGTTCAGGCTGCAGTCAGTCATATTATGGGCTGCATGTGTCTGCTGTTATGGTTGACCCCCTCAGATTGCACATAACCTCACTTTATATGAGAAAACTGGGGCCCATTGAGGTTAAAGTAGTTACCTGAATACACGAAGGCAGTAAATGCCAGTGGTGAGATCCAAAACTACGTCCTTTAACTTCCAAACTAACACTCTTTCCATGGTACAAGGCTGCCTCTTTAGTAGGGGGGAGAATCAAGGCATACAGACGCACACATAATTCAAAAAGAGGACATTAAATAATGGGAATGAAGGGGTAGGAATAGATTCCTGAACCTATGATTTTATTATCAAGCCTTGCTACCAAATGGAAACTCTTATCCACATAGATCTAAACACACAAGTCTTCTGTAAGTTATAGCCTTAGGCAGTTGTCCAGGGAATTGAGAGGCTAAGTGACTTGTCTGTGATCACACAGCCAGCAGATGTCACAGTCAAAACCTGGACCAGGTTTTTTCTGATTCCAAGGCTGGCCTTCCAGCTATGCGTTATGCCCTGCTGATTCTCTTAAATGCCTAAAGGAGGACAAAAAAAATGCCCTGGGTTTGGAGGAAGCAAAGATGCCTTAAAATCCAATAATTAGTATCTAGTTTAGAATAGAGAAAATAGCACATTAACTGTGCATAAACTCTTACTAAATAGATTTTGTTTGAAGGTCCTAAAAAACTATCTTGTGAATAAAGTCATGGACTATAGGACATCTATTTTGATCACTCAAGACTTCTTTACTTTTTGTTCTTAGCTATGTTTTAAATAGAGTTGTAGGGCAGTATTAGGTGGCACAGAGAATAGAGGATCAGACCTGGAATCGAGAGGTCCTAGGTTCAAATCTGATCTCAGGTATTGCCTAGCTGTGAGACCGTGGGCAAGTCACTTAACTCCCATTTGCCTAACCTTTCCCTTCTGTTTTAGAGTTGTTACTAAGACAGAGAGTAAGAGTTTAAAAAAATATTGTCAGTCAATAAATCACTCAGTACTCTCTGGATAATGTAGTGTTACTGTATCTTGAACTTATATATTGCCTTGTATTCTAAATGATCTCTTTATGTGTGTGTGTATGTGTGTGTGTGTGCATGCTCACATGCCTGTGTGTTTGATCTCCCTAATTAGATTGTTTTCCCAGTTAGATGAGAAATTTAGATAAAAAGCTTCTTGAGGATAGGAAGTACTTTCATGATATACTTGTGCCATTTTGATTTTTTAAAATTTCTTTAAACTTTTAAACTTAAAAATTTTTTTAAACTTTAAACTTTGATAATAGGTTTGAAGGTGTATGGGTTGTTCAGGGAGGATTAGCTCCTCTGATTCAAGGATTTGCTGAGTCCTTTTTAGGGCTTTTCATCCCTTTGGTGTCTACCTTTCATCCAACTCTTACCTGTGACTACCGGAAACTCTATATCCTGTGCCACAGTCATAATCTGATAAAACTGTCTAGGTAGATCAGGTTGAGGATAACATTGGTGAGTTAGGGGGCTATCGACCCCAACCACGTGAAGACTTTCCCCGGTGGAATGGGCAGATGAGAACAATTGGTCTCTACAGTCATGAAAGCAATGGGGGTAGGTACTATGGAGTGCTTAAAGCTTGGTTGGACAAAGAAGAAGCTAAGGTCATCCACTGCATCCAACCCATTGATGTTTGTCAAGGCAACTTTTTATTGTCTTGACTTTTGTCCTGCAACTGGACGTTGATGACTCTGGAAGAACGAGTGAGGCCGAGGACTTTGTGCAATTCAGTCTTGCTTTAAATCACTTGCAAGTCAAGGCATCACCCCATGACGTCATTGGTCCTTTTCAAAAATGAAGAACAATAACAGGCTTGTGGATATGGTAGAAATAGTCTGTAAATAGTATTTAAACTTGTTATTTTACCACATTTTTTCCCACAATACCCTTCTCTCTCTAAGAGCATCCTAAGCCACAAAACATATATAAATTCAAATAAAGTGGTATTATTTCCAGCTCAGAGCCAGGTTTCCCTGAAGAGGACAAATCCCCAGCATGGTTATGGCCCTGTTGCCATATTTGTTACAGTACTCTCCTTTATATAGTAAACTCTTTATGGGCAAGACCTTTTTATTTTTTGTCTTTGTAAACTCAGTCCCTGTCATTGTGCCTAGCACATAGACATTGAAGAAATGTGGCTCCATTAGAAGAATTATTGTCTCATATGGGTCTGTGGTTTTTATCCCTATAGGGAATTCCTGCTCTGACACTCCCTTTACCTCCACGTGGACAGGTTAGCATCTGGTACAGAGAGATGGGGTGCCTTTCCTCTAGACATATCTGCAGTAGATGTCACAGGTGAAGTGGGAAACATTTTCAAGGCTTACTCTCTATTATCTATTGCTGACCCGCAGTTGACTCTCATAGCATGGCCCTGTGAAATAGATAATTTGGTTATTTTGATTTTACAAATAAAGAATTTGAAGATCAGAGAATTTGAGTGACTTGTCCTTTAGGGGAAAATGGTAATAATATAGATTACATTTTAATTTGGAGAGTCTCTTGTTAAATAGTAACTAGTTGTGCCATAAGAGATGACAAATAAAATGATCAAAAAAATCTGGAAAGACTTCTATGAAGTGATGCAAAGTGAAGTGAGGAGAACCAGGAGAATGTTGTACACAGTAACCATAAGAATGTATCATGATCAATGATAATTATTATCGACAAGGCAAAGGATCCAGGGCAACTCCAGAGGATTCATGACAAAACGAATATCCACTGCCATAGAAGCAGCAGCAGGAGTCTGAATTCAATTTGAGACATAGATTTTTTTTACTGTGTTTCCTCCAATAATTTCTCTCTAGTGTAAGCAATATGTGTCTTCTTTCACAACATGATGAACATGTAAATATATATTATATGATAATATAGGTATGATCTCTATGACCTGCCTTCTGGGGAAGGAGGGATGGATGGGAAGGAAAGAGAGAACATGGATTACAAAATATCAGAAAGTGAATATTGAAAAATCATATTGACATAATCTGGAAAAAATGTATTATAATTTTTTTAAAAAGCCATTTAATAGCACACCTCTGCTTATGTCTACACAAATAAAGGACATCCCCTGTGATACATCCTTGAGGACAGGAACTGTTTTGATTTTTTTTTTTTTAATCTTTGTAACTCTATAGTCTTAAAAGAGGAAGCAGATTGGCATACTGGAGCCAGCCTTAGAGTCAAGAAAACTGAGTTCAAGGCCCACTGCTGTCCTAGGCTGGTTGTGTGAGGTGTAAATCATGTAAAACACTCTGCGCACCAGCAAACTCACAAAGACTCTTCTGCAGACCAGCTGAGCATTGGTAAGTGGGAACTTTTCCCTATACTAAGGGAAATTACAGGTTTAATTTATTTAAAAGCCTTAAGGGATTTTTTGGAGGGGATTTGGGATATTGGCATAGTATCTTACTCATTCATAAATATGCTTAATTAAATTAAACTCAAACCCAGGTCTCCTAGGCATTGCTCCCCCGAAATATATAAATGCTAGTTATTATTATTTAGCTATGAGAAGCCTTTGGGATACCGCAAGAGGCAGACGGGCCATAGCCCACTGGCCGGTCCCTCATCTTTGTCCTTGGACCCTCAAAGCTTCAATCCCCACCCTAGTCCCTGGAGAACCCAGGTTTCCCTTCCGGTCCAGGTCCTTTGAGGCTGGCTGGAGAGTGAAGAAGCAGCCACACTGTAGCTGGTTCATTTGACTAGTTTAGCCTGTTGAGTCATCAGAGCTAATCTTTGTGGTGCCTGGAATCCTCTTCTTCATATTACTGTAACTGTTACATCTTTGAGATCCAACACCATTAAGACATTGGCAGAATCTGTTTCAACTTTATTATCCTGAAAGTCTCTTCTCAATCCTTCCCTCATGAGAGAAAGCACTGGAGAAAGGAACCATTTTTATGGTTAATTACCAGAACCCCTATTACTTCAGGAGGGGACAGATTTTGAGGGTCATTTGTAAGAAAAGCTGTCAGGGGAAATAGCTTTGACCCAGCTAACCAATCAACCAACTAACCAACTAACTGGTCAGTGGCCAGGCCAGACCTAGCCTTGTAGGAAAATCCTTAGCTCCTCTCATGTTAAGACTATGGGAATCCTGGTACTACCAGAGCTGGGAGAAGCTAGAAAACTTGCTGGGGTGGAGGATTGGTACTGTCTCAGCTCTCATGACTCATTATTTTACAAAATATTCTCTGGTGAAGAGAAAGCTGTCACAGGAACAGACTATGTAAGAAGCTAGAAAAACTTGTGATCAAGATTCTACTACTCTGTGCCCACACTGTTAGAGTGAACCTCTTCATTAGCCTTTATGGGGCAGAGCATGGCAAGGCTGTCTCCCATCAGGCTCCCAAGGTACAACTAGACCCAGAATAAGCATCTATAAGCCTATTTAGTTAAAGAGTCTTTCACTTCTGCATTGAGGCGAGCCCCATCCAGAGAGGGCTATGGCTTTGACTAGTCTGCCATTCTGTGATGCTGCAATAATTGAATAAAATTGTTGCAGAACCCTCCAAATATTTTAAATCTATAAATGCTAGCTAATATTATTATTGCTTACAATACTTGACTAGAATGTTAACTCCATGAGGGCAGGAGCTAGATCTTATGTTTCCCTTGGACACTTTCCAGTGCTTTGTATAGGGGCACACAATGAGTACCAAATAAATGTGTCTCCTTTACCAGACCTTGGGGTATGGAGGAGGGGAGGGAGTTGGGAAGCAGAGGCCAGCACACTGTTAGTCTAAGGGCTATCCAATATCCACACCATCCCCATATCTGGTTTGGTCCAAACTGATCCAACAAGTTAGGATAGAACTCTGGGCCTGGAGTCAGGAAGACTTGAGTTCAAATGAGACCTCAGATACGTAATAGCTCTGTGAACCTGGGCAAATCACTTAACCCTCTTTGCCTCAGTTTACTCACTTGTAAAATGGGCTGGAGAGGAAACAGCAAACCACTTCAGAATCTTTGTCAAGAAAACCCCAAATAGGGTCAAGAAAAGTCCAGCACCACTGAAAAAAAAATACAGAACAATAAAAACAAAAATCGAAAATCTGTGCCTGTCTTCCAGGTGCTTACATTCCACTCGTGGGGCACTGTGAGTGCAGAGCGTGCGGAGGAGGTAGGGGGTCAGTGGCTCCTGGCTGGCGGTCTTCCAGGAGGCGTGCAGAGGGTTGTCCCGGTGTGCGGGCTCTGTGCCTCGGTGGCGTGCGCTGGGGCTAGCCCGGGACTCCGCCCCGGTGCCTGCAGGTGGGCAGGGCAGGGCAGGGCTGCGCTGCGCTGAGCCGCGCTGGCTGCGCTCCCGGCAGCTTCTTGGCTTCTGGCCGGGCCGGGCTCGGGCTCGGGCTCTAGCTCGTTCCCTAGCTCACTCGCTTGTTCGGCGGCTGGGCTGGGCTCCGGGCTGCGGGGCGGTGCCGGGACAGGAAGCGGAAAGCAGCAGCGGAGCGGCAGCGGCAGGGCTGCGCGGAGCCTCTGCACGGAGCCCAGCGCAGGCCGCAGAGCCGGGGGGCTGCAGGGCGCCGAGACCCCGCGCCGGGGGCGTCCGCACCCGCCGGGACCCAGGTGAGCCCCGGGGAAGGCCGAAAGGGACTGGGCCGGGGAGCTGAGCTGCGAGCTGAGCCTGGGAGCGGACCTCCCAGGGGAGACGCCCCCCACTCGGGGACCCCGCATCTCTCCGCAGCACCCCTCCATCCCCGGGACTGCGCTCCTGCCCTCTTTCCGGGCTCGGGGCCCAATTCTCCCTTCTCCCTGCCGGGAACCCCTCCCGACTGCGCTGGCTAGCGGACCCCGCCCCATTTCTCTCTTCCCTTGACCCTGGGAACCCCGCTTCCCTCCGGTCTCCCGACAGATGTGCCCTCCTTTCCCGCCGCACCCTTCTCCCCTACTCCGCAGCCTCACATCAGTATATGGTGCCGGGATGCCCTTCCAAGCCCCAGGACGCCCCTCTTCTTCCTCCCTTCCCACATTTTGGGGGGCAGGGGCGTTCGGGAGAGTCTACTCCAAAGCGCAATTTTCGGGGCGTCTGGAGCGCGGTGGAACGGGAGCCTGTTTCCCGTCCTTGACCGCATCCCAAGCGGCTTATCCGCTGCAGCGGGTCCCAGGGAGGCCCTGGGTGGCCGGCCAAGGCTAGGTCTTGGCCGCACTGGGGCCGCCCTGGACCTCCGAGAGGAGGGGAACAAAGATCCCCGAGGCTTCCCCTGCTCAGGGCTAGGAGCCTGGGCTGGAACATCAGCCTGTGACCTCGGAGCTGCCCAGTCCCGGGCCGGAGCTTTTCCTATTTTCCCACCTTCCTTATATAACTGAGGCAGCCCTGAAGGCCCAGCCGGCTGAGTCCCGCTGCGCTTCAGGGAGCAACAGGCAGGTAGGAGTTTACTTTCAAAAAACGCCGGAGTGGAGCAGAAATGGGCTGGCAGAGACGCAGCGCCGAAACCCCTCTTCGGAGGAGAATGTCTGTTCACGCCGGGGCAGAGGCAGCCGCAGGATGGGACCTCATTTCCTTCCCGAGCCTTTGAACTGCCCCAAGAAACGAGTCTAGTAAAGAAGTGTAAAGGAAGCATTATAAAATTTTAAACGCGTTGGGCTGGGGAGCCTAGAGTTCCTTAGGAAATAGGGCCTGGCTGTCCTGGAATCCTACTCGGCTCCCTTTCCCGGCTCACACACTCCTCCCCCTACCCCCTTGGTGTGTGTGTATTGGGGGGCGGGGGCAGTTTTTCAAGTTTTACCTTGGTGTCCCCAACACTTAGCGCAACGGCGTGCGCACGTAGTAGGTGCTTACATGCTTTTTGAACCGAATTAATTCGCTGCTTGCGTTCTCGATCTGCAAACTAGGCAGAATCTTTACTTAGTGAGAATGGGAGGTGGTACATTTAGCCCCTAGTTAGAAGGTGTTAGCATGCATATTATGGCGTTTTTTGCTAGCTGCATACGAATGGTCTGTATATTTTTAGCTCGGCTTTTGAAAAGCAAGTAAGCTGTAAAGAATCTGGCGTTTTCACCGACATGTTTATAAATTTTGCTGGGGCTGCTGAAAAATATTATAACTTGTGCCACTAATCAACAATGCTAATTAGCGTTCTCTTTCCAAAGGGTGGGTTGTTTGATTACACGTCTCGTAAGAGTCTTTAAGTGAAATGGCAGAAACTGTCTGAATCGAGGGAGGCATAATTAGCCATTTTATGTAACCACTAATTAGAGTTTTTAGGGTTGAATTAAGTCAATGTGATATAGTTGGGGCTTTGATTTGTGGG
Organism: Gracilinanus agilis; assembly: GCF_016433145.1. Lineage (NCBI taxonomy): Eukaryota > Metazoa > Chordata > Mammalia > Didelphimorphia > Didelphidae > Gracilinanus > Gracilinanus agilis. Next base: position 467,083,048 of record NC_058133.1, read on the forward strand.
AGGAAACTGCTTTATTTTACAGTTCAAAGAAACAACACACTCGACATAATCCATTTGTGTAGCCTTCCCAGATTTGGGGTGCTACTCGGTGTAATTAGAAAATGATGGAGGTGGTGTTTTCTCCATGATGATGATGGGGGACCAGTGGGCTGATTCTTAATTTGAAAGCAAAATGTGGTTAAGCGTTTTGTGACTGCTACGTTTGGAGGCATCATTTGCCAGCAAAAGATACTCAGTCCTTCGTGGGATTTGGATTTCTCTGGGCCATAATAAGAAGAGTAAGTCACAGAATGGTAAACCTAAATTTTGGACCCCCAAGGGGGAAAAACAACAACAATTAAAGTGGTCTGGTCTTGTCTAATTGCAAAATAAAAGGCTCTTTAGATCAGTGCCCAGCTATCCCTTACCCCCTCACACTCCCACCTCTGACCCCCTTATAATTGAGAGCCTGCTGGGGGGCACGTTTGTACCCCCAGGGCAGGAGATGAAACCGAAGAAGGAAGAACTTATAGCTTGGCTATCCACCTGTTAGTCTAGGAGCTTCTCTTATGAGTGTGATATTGCTACAGAATTTCTAATGAAAGTAATTGAATTAGGCCAGTGAAAGTGTCATTTCCGGTAGGGTTGCTTTTAGGGTGAGAGGGAAAGGGGGCAAGCCAACTGCCCCTAAGGGCAGGTTTGACCTTCTGGGGATGGACTTTCTATCAGAGATCTCCCCTTCACTAGCCTGAATGTGTTACCGAGGGCACATGTATGTTTCCTTGCTGTCCGTTTCAATTCTTGTCATCATTATCAACTCCTCCTATGCGGAGGGAGCCCTCGCTGGGTCGGACACCCTAGGGAGTTGGCTACAAAAGAAATGGGCATGGAAGGAGAGGGGGAGGGGGAGCTAGGAGGCATGGAAGGAGAAGGGGGAGGGGAGAGCACACCTGAATAAAAATCGTGCTACAAATAAAAATAACTCTACCCCAAACACAAAAACAGAAGCCGAACCACTTCACAGCTGTTCAAACACACGAACCCCAGTGATAAAGGTATTGCAGAAGGCATCACAGGGACTGGACCCTAGAGAGATTGAGCTGGTGGAGGGAGCTGAAATCTGTATTTCAATGGAGGTAGGAGAAGCCTGCCATTTCCTTTACATGTGACCAGTGGCAGAGAAGCATTCATTTAAGGTGGTTACAGAGGAGCGACTTGAATTCTTGAATATACAATAAGCAATGTTGAACATTGTTACCAAGCTAGGGGAGGCAAGCCCTCTGCTAGAGTAGAAAGTTTTTAAGTTTTTGGTAAAGCTCAAACCTGGGTTCAAATCCAGATCTTTGGGGGAAGGAAGTGGGGGAATCATTTTGTTTCTTGGCTCCCTGGACTCAGTTTTCTCATCTGTAAAAAGAGGGGGTTGGATATTGTGATCCCAAATAGCCTTTCCAATTCCAGATCATATGGGCTGTCTGTATACTTTTAGCAAAATTCTGTCTGTCTGTCCTCCCAATATGCTTTCTAATTTTCTCCCTGGTTCTCTGACTCCCTTCTGTCTCTCCTTTTTCTCACCTTCAACCCTCAAACCCCCTGAATTCATTATCCTGACATTAGGAGTGCAAAAGAAGAGCACAAAGGAATAGATAAGAGAAAAAATACATTTAAATGAATGTTATAGTATGCAGGTAGTTTACTAAATTGGAAGCTTTGTGAGAGCAGAGGCTGCCTTACCCTACTGTCTCCTCTCTAGCTTAATATTTGTCAAATGAAAATTTCAATTAAACTTTAAAATTGCATGATAGTAGATAGTACTCCCTAGGGAAACATATAAGCTTTTGCTGTCATGAATAGGGAGGTTAATTAACCTCTGAAAACCTCAGAGGCAGCTAAGTAGTTCAGTGGATAGAACACCAAGCTTACAGTCAAGAACTGAATTCAAATTCATCCTCCAACACTTACTAGTTATGTGACCCTGGGCAAGTAACTTAACCCTGTCTACCTCAGTTTCTTCATTTGTAAAAATAAATTAGAGAAGGGAATGGCAAACCACTCTATTTTCTTTGCCAAGAAAATCCCAAATGGAGCCAAGGAGAGTCAAACATGGCCCGAACAACTGAACAACAACAAAAGTGTTATATATACGTGTGTTTGTAAACACATTTGTCTGTTTATCTGTAAAATGAGTGGATGGACAAAATGGTTCCTAAAGTCTCTTTAATCTTTAAAGTTTTAGAAAACTTCTGTGCACATTGTACCCAGTTCATGCAGCCACAATATATCCACAGCCCCACCTAACTATGGTTGTCCTTTGGTTTATCAAAAGGATGTTTTTGGCTTTAAAGCTTATGTAAGACACATTCTTTTAGATAGATGATAATAATCTTAATTTTTATGATGGCAAAATGGTAAAATAATTAAAAAATTCAAGTTGTATTCCCATAGAAAAGATTGTTTTAACTCCAAGATTTAGGGGAAGCCCACAAAATATGGCTAGCTTTTTCAAATTACGTATTTAAAGGAGAATACTCCTATTCGATGCCTTGATGGATATGTAATTTTGTTGAGGAAATATCCTCCTTTCCACAGATGAAGATTAACCCCTTCATTTTATACACAAGGAAAATGGGTTCTCAAAAGGTGAAGGGATTTGTTTAAGATCCCATGGTAGTAAAGAATGCAGAGCTACATAGCCCAGCCTCTCTAAAGCTATCATTTTCTCTCCTCCTTTTCTTCCTCTACCATTCTTAGCTAGCTGTGCCTTTCTAGAAATCTTCCTAGAGCATACACCCAGTAGTACCCCACTGGCTTTCCATTTCTTTTAATATTTCAGGTACCAAAGCACTTGGACCATCCATCCCTTGTCCTGTATTCTTTCCATTACTTTGAGAATAGTAGATCTCCTCAGTAATGTGCTGTGTTAAAAGGAGTCAGACTTTGGGCGCTGTGGGTGGGAAAAGTAAAACTTACTTGAAGGTCAGGGGGAAGCCAGGCTTTTACAGTATTTATCATGTGTAAATAATTGGTGGCACACTACCACTGATTTATGTCCACGGATGATCTTTCCACTGGGTTCCATTTGGGTTATTTTAAATTTTGATTGTTCTGATATTGTATGATTTGCAGCCATGTAGCTTCACTGAGGGAATGCTGGCATTAAAGAGATGGACTTTTGCAGTGTCCAACAGTTTGAGGACATTGAAAAGACTTTCTCTCAAATATAGTTCAGCTTATCTCTTCCTTCTACTGAATTATGTGCTTGATACATCATAGACAGGTGGCAACTTGTGTGTGTGTGTGTGTGTGTGTGTGTGTTCAGAGCCCACATACACACACAAAGTTGTATATATAAATAAAGTATATAAATATATGTATTTATATTTCTGGGAGGAGACCTTAGAGATCATCTAGTTAACTCCCTCTTTGTACAGATGAGGAAACTGAGGCCCAAAGACATTAAACGAGTTAAATAATAAGTAGCAGAATCAGGATTTGAACTCTGGACATCTGACTCTAAATTTAGCGTTTTTTTCCCCACTGTACAATAAGATATGTTCTTTTTTGACAACAATCATCTTGGGTTCTTAAAGACTATGTGAGCAGAGGGTCTGCCCTGTTGGAGAGCCTTTGAGTTTGGCCCCAACACTAGATTCCCTGTTTTGAAGGACCAGCTTCAAGAAGTTGAGGAGGCTCACCACCCGTGCGATGGCTCCATGTGACTACTCACAGATTAATTTGACAGACTCCCTGTCTAGCAACGTATCATACCGTAGTCGGGGCATTTTGTATTTTTTTCATCCATTTCATCACAAGCAGCAATGGGGGAAAGGAGAATGTCTTTCACGTTTCTATGGATTTCTTTAAAGAGCCATCATCGTGTCCTGGGGTTCAATACCGCTTGTACGAAATCATCTGTGATTAGGAGCATTTGGAGAACTGCAGTATGAACAGGGTTTAGACTTTGGTCAGGGCTTCTTCCTCCATGACATGCAATTAACTATTAAGGACAGTTGGGGGTGGAAAGAAAACCAGTAATAACTGCTCAAAAGAACTTCCAAGGAGCAGTACTGTATCCTAAATTGTTGTACTGAGAAATCATCCACAGGAGAGCGTGAGACATTCCTAGGCTATTGCTTGACTTTTAAAAATTCAGTCTGTGGTTTTGTGTGTTCATCCCAAGATAGATAGACCCCCTTTACAACCTAGCCAAATAGAAACTCTTTATTCATAAAGGAACCTCCATTTTTCAGCCCATATTTTTTTCTTGTATTTATTTTTATTTTTTTTCTAGATTCCATTTTACAGACAGGGAGTCTGTCAAATAAATGTTGATACAATTTTTAATAATCATTTTCTTACGTTTTGCAATCTTTGTTCTTTTCTCCCTGCTGCTCTTCCCCCTTCCCCAAGAGGGCAGATAATATGACATAGTCTGTGTGTTATCATACAGGAACTATTTTCATGGTCATCACTTTGTGAAAGAAGACATAGAGCGTTTACACAAGAGAAAATGTAAGGACATTGCCAGTAACAGTTAAGTCATTCACAGTTGACCGTCATACACTATTGTTGTTGCTGTGTGTGTACAATGTTCTCCCGGTTCTGCTCCCTTCATGTAAGTCTTTCCAGGATCTTGTTCATCATTTCTTATGGAGCAATAGTATTTCTTTAATTTTTTTTTTTTATTTTAAACCCTTAACTTCTGTGTATTGACTTATAGGTGGAAGACTGGTAAGGGTAGGCAATGGGGGTCAAGTGACTTGCCCAGGGTCACACAGTTGGGAAAAGTGTCTGAGGCCGGATTTGAACCTAGGACCTCTCGTCTCTAGGCCTGACTCTCAATCCACTGAGCTACCCAGCTGCCCCAGGAGCAATAGTATTTCATTACAGTCATTTACAACCTATTCAACCATTCCCTAATAGATAGATATTCAACCATATTTTTGTCTTTTAAAAACATTTTTTTAAACCCTTACCTTCCATCTTAGAATCCATACTGTGTATTGGTTTCAAAGCAGAAGAGTGGTAAGGGCTAGGCAATGGAAGTTAAGTGACTTGCCCAGGGTCATAGAACTGGGAAGTGTCTGAGGAAAAATTTGAACCCAGGACCTCCCATCTCTAGTTCTGAATCTCAATCCCCTGAGCTACCCAGCTGCCTTCTATTTTTATCTTTTCATTATGATGAAAGCTACTTCATTTTTGTTGTTGTTATTTCCATAATTTATTATACTCCTCCCTAGGGATTTCAACTAATGGCAAGGGTTCTTAACCCAGTATCAGTGTCCATGAACTCTTTCTTTAAAAAAAAAAAAGTTTTGATCATTGTATTTCCATATATTTGGTCTCTTTTGCAATTCTCTGTATTTAATCTTATGCATTTAAAAACATTATTCCGGGAAGGCATCTATAGACTATACAAGACTGTCAGAGGAGACTATGACTCAAAAAAGAAAAAAAGGTTAGGAACCTCTGACTTATCCTGTAAGTGCTACTCATCTCTGTTTCATAAAAGTGGATTAGAGGAGGAACTACTGAACTCTTTGCTTTGCAGTTAATAAAAGGCAAGAAGGTCCTTGCTGAGATGTTTACCTTTTGGTTCCGGAATCTAAATGGATATTATCAAGATAGATATAGATGGTATATGTCTCTCCAGATACCACTGTGGATAGAAGTGGCTATACTATCTGAAAATTGATATGCCTAAGGATTACCATGAGGCTCTTTGTACACTAAATATTCCCTGCAGTGCCTGAAAGGAGGAGGGCTCTCAAGGCTTAGTTCGTGAGCAAACATTGATTAAGTACTTGCTATGTGCCAGGCACCACGCTAAGTTCCGGGGATATAAAAGAAGGTAAAAGTCGGTCCCTGCTCTGGAAGAGCTCACGATCTGATGTGTTCTCAAAGAGCTCACAACTTTGAACCAAGAAGACAGATGCAGGATAAATTGGAGCTAATCTACTGAGGAAAGGTCCTAGCCTTAAAGAAGAGAGAGGAAAGGCTGCTTGTAAAAGGGCTGGTTTTAGTGGAGACTTGAAGCAAGTCAGGGAAGGCAGGAGGTAGGGATGAGCAAGGAGAGAATTTCAGGCATGATGGACAACAAGGGAAAATATCCAGAGTTTGGGAGATGAAATAATCTTGTTCAAGGAACAACAAGGAGGTCAATGCTACTGGATCAGAGAATGTGGAGGGAAGTAAGGAATAAAAACACTGGAAAGGTGAAGGGAAAGGGCAATTTATAAAGGGATTTGAACTTCAGAGGATTTTCTATTCAAAAGTTAATAGAGAGGACAGCTGGGTAGCTCAGTGGATTGAGAGTCAGGCCTAGAGACGGGAGGTCCTAGGTTCAAATTCGGCCTCAGACACTTCCCAGCTGTGTGACCCTGGGCAAGTCACTTGACCCCCATTGCCCACCCTTACCGCTCTTCCACCTAGGAGCTAATACACAGAAGTTAAGGATAAAAAAAAAAAAAAGTTAATAGAGAGGCAGCCAAGTGGCTCAGTGGATAGAAGGCTAAGTGTGGAGAAGGGAGGTCCTGGGTTCAAATGTGGTCTCAAACACTTCCTAACTTTGTGACCCTGGGCAAGTTGCTTAACCCCCATTGGCTAACCCTTATCAGTCTTCTGCCTTGGAACTAATACATGGTATTAATTCTAAGACGGATGGTAAGGGTTTTGTTTCTTTTTAATTAAAAAAGAATAAAAGGACTTGGCAACAGATTGGATGATAGGGTGTGAGAGAGAGTGAGGGGTCAAGAAATAACACCCCAATCACATTCCCAAGCCTAGTTGACTTGAAGAATGATGGTATCCACCACAGTAATAGGCAAGTTAGGAAGAGGGAAGGGTTTTGGGAAAAAGCTAAGGAATTCTTTTCAAATGTGTTGTGGTTAAGATGTCTATGGGATCTGCAGTCTGAGATATCCAATAGACAATTGGAAGATGCAGGTCTGGAGGTTAGGAGAGAGAGTTTGGGCTAGAAATATGAGAATGATTAGCATAGAGATAAGGTTTGAATCAATGAGAGATGATGAGATCATTCAGTGAAATCATAGAGAAGGAGAAGGGACCCAGGACATGCCCTGGAGGACACCCAGTTTTGAGCTGTGGCATAGATCAAGATTCAGCAAAAAAGACTGAGGAGTAGTCCGACTGTGGAAAATGCAAGATCTGTGGACTTTAGATATTAAAAATATATGAAGTAGATATCATTGTGTAAGATTTAGAAAGTGAATTATTATTTTTTGGCAAGACTAGTAAGGGGAGAACCATAGACATGTTTTTAGGCATAAAGGAAGCAAACAACTAATAAACAGGGAGAGGCTAAAGTGGGAATGGAGATGATAGAGGAGACCAATCTGCTGGAAAAAGTCAGGATGGATGAGATCATCTAGCACTTAGCACAATGCCTAGCATATAGGCGCTTAATAAATGTTTATTTATTGAGTGATCGTTTGTGCACAAAGAGAGTTTTCCCTTGGTCTGGAGAAGGGCCACCTCTTTATGTGAGACAGGAATAAGTAGGAGTAGCTATTAGGGGAAGACTTATGTGTGATTTGAGATGAGGAGGAGGGGAGAAGAAAAATTTCTCAACAAATAACCTCAATTTTTTTTTTCAGTAAAATATGAGGCGAGGCTCTTAGTGGAAAGGGTGTGTAGAGGAAGAGTTATGGGAGGTTTGAGGAGCAATGAAAAGATTTGAAAAAGCCTCTGAAATGAATGGAATAATGACTCAGTTTGTTATTGTTTGGTGGTGTCCAACTCTTCTTGATGTCTTTTGGGGGTTTCTTGGCAAAGACGTTAGAGTGGTTTCCATTTCCTTCTCCAGCTCATTTTACAGATGAGGGAACTGAGGTAAATAGGGTTAAGTGACTTGCCTAGGATCCCACAGCTAGGAAGTGTCTAAGTCCAGATTTGAACTCAGGAATGTAAGTCTTCCTGATTGCAGGACTGGCACTCTGTCCAGTGTTTCAACCAGCTAGCTGCACTTGTGACTCAATTAGGAAGGTGTCAGAAGATTGCTTTGCAGCAGTGAGGGTCCAGTTGAGACTATGTAACACTGACTTGTAGTGGACCTGAGCAGTGGGGTTGTGTAATATTCTCCAGCTTTGTTCAGTAGCATGAGAGTAGAAGCAAAAGCAACAGCTGGAGAGGGTTATCCAACGCTGAGGTTTCTGGGGCAAGATTGGTGGCAGGATAAAGGGGCAAAGGACTTGAGAGATGGATGGGGGTAGAGACAAGCAGTTTCCCTAAGAGATCAAGATGGAGAAGGGAGCAGAGCATCCTCAGCACAGGGGGAATAGTCTGGGAAAGAACTGAAGAAGTAGAGAGATTGGAGGATGAAGAACTGACTTTGGGGTTGTAAGACTAAGAGAGAGGTAGCATATTCTTGTAACTGTGTGTTGTATTTATGGTGATGGACGGGAGGACTCTAGTCCATTTTTACTTGGGAAAATAGGCAGGAAGTATCTGGAATTTAAATTTTTGCCAGTTGATGTGAGACCGTCCCTTAAGATGAAGCTTTCTTGGTTTAGCTTTCCTATGTGACCTTGAGTAAGTCATTGCACTTGGGCCTTGAGATCTAAGTGATGTCAGGTTCTAAAGTGGTCTAGAGTCAAGTAATAGAAGCAAAATTGTGCTGGAGTCAGCTCCTACTGGTAGTCTCAGGGGAGCCTATTGTTAAAATTTCAGAGTGTGTATTTATACTTTAGAAAGAGGTACCCAGCAAATCAGGCCTTGGATTAGTGTTTTGTTGATTCCCTAGACTTAAGAAGGTAACAGAGAAAATGTTAACAATGCAGATTAAACTTGAAAACATGTCCCTTTTTTTGGAGAGCTGGTTGTTAAACATTTAGCAGCATACTCCTGCATACAAGGGATACTGTATTTATCCAGAAGACCTGGGTTCTAATTCTGCCACTAACTACCTTTGAAATCTGTGGCAGACAGGGATAGTTAAATGGAAACTCCCAATCTTGGGGTAATAGGAACTGAGTTTCAATCTTGTCTCTGTTATTTTACTATCTGTATAACCTTGGGCAAGTCACTTTTTGGGTCTCAGGTTTCTCTTCTATAAAATGTTTCAGTTGTTTCAGTTGTATCTGACTCTTCATGACCCCATTTGGGATTTCCCTAGAAAAGATCCTGGAATAGTTACTTATTTCCTTCTCCAGCTCGCTTTACAGATGAAGAAACTGAGGCAAATAGAGTTAAGTGACCTGCCCAAGGTCACACAGGTAGTGTCTGAGGCCAGATTTTAACTCAGCAAGATGAACCTTCCTGACTCTAGATTTGGCACTCTCTCCACTGGCCATCTCTATAAAATAGGGAGATTGAATTAGGTGATCTCAGGCTAAATGAATGGTCCCTTGATCTTGGGCAAATGGCCTCTGTTTACACCCTCAGTAAAAAGGAATAGATTGGATGAGATCATCTCCAAGGGCTTTTTAGCCCTAACATTCTATCATTTATAGCTTAAGTTTTCATAATTTTATGATTCTAAAATCCAGCCATTTCCAGTGTTTACTGAGGCTGTCATAAAGCCATCTTCTGAGTCCTACTTCCTCCCTTCCCTGCCCTTCCTGCTATCCATCATCCTGTTAATATATGTAAGGATGTTAAACAGTGAGCTCCTTGAGGGCAAGACCTCTCTTTTGCCTTTCTTTTTATCCCCAGGGCTTGACACAATGCTCTGGCACATAGTAGGTGCTTCATATAAATGCTTGTTGATTTGACAAAGAGTTCTCCCTCATTGCTTTATTTTATTTCCCAATAATCTCTGTCTCCTGCTACTGGGAGCTTTGTTAAGGATACAACAAATTATCTCTTAAATATCACAATTGCAATAATAACCTTCAGGGCACACTTCCTGCCAAGTACAGCTGACCTCTGGTCCTGATTCTCAAACCTATTTTTAATAAATGAACCTGAGATTTTATGGATTTAGGGCTGTCTTTACCTTCCTTACTTTTCCTTAATTTATAGTCGGATTTAATTAGTTTGCAGTTTAGGACTGCTCTGCATTTTTCTCACAAAGCCCCTGTAAATTCTTTGCAGAGGAATGGTATGGTTTTTTTGTTTGTTTGTTTGTTTGTTTTTAAACCCTTACCTTCCATCTCGGAGTCAATACTGTGTATTGGCTCCAAGACAGAAGAGTGGTAAGGGTAGGCAATGGGGGTCAAGTGACTTGCCCAGGGTCACACAGCTGTGAAGTGTCTGAGGCCAGATTTGAAACCAGGACCTCCCATCTCTAGGCCTGGTTCTCAATCCACTGAGCCCCCAGGAATGGTATGTTAGAGGAAACTGCCTTAGCAGCTGCATTGAGTTTGGGGGTCTTTTGACTTGAGCTGGCCCAGGCCTGACTGAGGGAAAGGAGGGAAGGGAATGATCTTTTTTTTTTTTTTAATTACCTTTCATCTTAGAATACCAAGTTATAGCTACTATAGATACTAAGTATAGGTTCCAAGGCAGAAAAGCTGTGAGGACTGGGCATTTGGGGTTAAGTGACTTGCCTAGGGTCACACAGGGAGCAATCATTTTTAAGTGCTGTATACTATATGTGCTAGGCATTGCGTTAAGTACTTTCTCATTTGATTATCATAACAATCCTTTCAGATAGGTGCGATTTTTCTCCCTGTTTTCTAATTGAGGAAACTGAGGTAGATAGAGGTTAAGTAAATGACTTGCCCTTTGGTCACACTACTAATAAGTATCTGAAACTGGATTTGAACTCAGTTCTTTTTGACTCCAGGTCAGGACTCTATCCATTTTGTCACCTAACTGTCCTAGTAGATGGTGGAAAGGGATGGGAAGGGGAAATGAATGAATGAATGAACTTTCTTTAAAGGTTTACTCCCAGCCCTACATTACTGAGCTCTGAGAATACAAATGCAAAAATCATAAATAATCCTTGCCCTTTAGGAGACTGCATTATAATAGATGGAAACCACAAGGATTGGAGAGTAGTAATCTGGGAGCACTGCTTTGGCTTGGAAAGTCGAGAGGGGGGCAGGTTGAACAAAGTACTAAAAGGATTCCATCCTAGAGTAAGAGCCCATTTAAACTGATGAAATCAGAGAATGAAATGAATAACTAGGTGACCCAGTGGGTAGAGTCTTGAGTCAGGAAGACTCATCTTCCTGAGTTCAAATCTGGCCTCAGATACTTACTAGCTGTGTGCCCTGGGCTAGGTTCTTCATCCTGTTTGCCTCAGTTTCCTCCTCTGTAAAATGAGCTGGAAAAGGAAATGGCTAAACCGCTCCAGTATTTCTGCCGAGAAAACTCCAAATGGAATCACCAAGAGTCATACGTGACTAAAACGATGACTTAATTATATGGATAGATAACAGACAAGTTGCTCTTTATACTCAAAAAAGCACAAAGAACATCTCTACTTTGTTATTCTTTTACAAGGATGAACATGATCTTCATTCCAACTTAATGGATTTTGAACCTGGCTGGCTAGGATTAGCCAATTACTTTGTGTTCTCTATAAAACAAGGTTCTCTGGAGGAGAGGTTTGGATCCAGGGCTGGTGCACTAGTAAACATTTTAACAACTGGCTCTCAAAAAAACAAAATGAACACTGGGCATATTTTTAAACTTACTCTGATTATTGTCATTTTCTTAGGCCTTTACAATCAATAAACCAATAAATCAAGCTCAAATTTGTTGTCTTTGCCAATTTCCAAGATGTAAGTGCTCACTCTGAAAATTTAACAATTGGCTCTAGTGGATTTGAACTGATTCCAGCATCCCATTGCCTGGATCCTTTTGGCAGTCTGCTGAAGCCTATAGATTCCTCTGAATAATGTTTTAAAATATATCAAAATAAAGTGCACAGGATTACAAAGAATGATGACTATTTTGAAATACAGTTTTTTATTTGAAAATTTTTAGTTAATTAATTCATTAATTTAGTATATTTTTCCATGGTTACATGAATCATATTCTTTCCCTCCCCACCTTCCAACCTCTTCCCGTAGCCAATGAGCAATTGCACTGGGTTTTTTGTGTGTCATTGATCAAGACTTATTTCCATATTATTAATATTTGCATTAGGGTGATTGCTTAGAGTCTATATCCCCAATCATATCCCCATCGAACCATGTGATCAAGCAGTTGTTTTCCTTCTGTGTTTCTACTCCCACAGTTCTTTTTCTGGATGTGAATAGTGTTCTTTCTCATAAATCCCCTCAGAATTGTCCTGGATCATTGCATTGCTGCTTATAGAGAAGTTCATTACATTTTTGAAATACAGTTCTGAAAATATTTTAAAATAAGTTCTGGGATACCAGATTAAGCTCCTGTTCTAGGGAGTCAGGAGTGAAAAGAGGCAGCTCTGTAAAGTGTGAATTTTGATAGCAGAAAAGATAACTGGCTATAGAAGAAAAACCTCGTCCTTGAGAGTAAATCATCCCTCTCTTGTAGGAAGGTTGGGATTTCTTTTTCATCTGCCCAGTCTGCCTAACTTTGACCATAACATTTTTTAAATAATAAATTAAAATTTTTTCCATATTACGTATTGACAAATTGTTAATATTCATTTTCTGACATCTTGAAATCCATGTTTTCTCCTTCCTTCCCACCCCTCCTTTCTCCCCAGGAAAGCAGGTAATATCATATAGGTTGTACATATGCTATAATATAATACATATTTCCCTGTTAGTCATGTTGTGAAATAAGATGCATATTGTTTACATTAGAGAAAATTTCATGGAAAAAATAAAGCAAAGAAGGGCATGTTTCAAACTGTGTTCGGACTCCCTGTCTGTTCTTCAGTGGCAGTGGATAGCATTTTTTGTTGTGAGCCCTTTGCAGTTGTCCTGGATCCTTGTCTTGTTTTAAATACTTAAATCATTTGCAATTGATCATCATAAATTATTGTCGTTACTGTGTACAACATTCTTCTGGTTCTGCACATGTCACTTTGCATCACTTCATAGAAGTCTTTCCAGGCTTTTTTGTGATCATCTTGTTTGTCATTTCTTATGGCACGATAGTATTCCATTACAATCATGTATACAACTTGTTGAGCCATTCCCCAATCGATGGACATCCCTTTGGTTTCCTGTTCTTTGCCACCACAAAATTGGCCATAGCATATTGCAGCTGAACTCTTTGTCCACACCCAGAAGGGAAGAGACCCAGACAATTGAGGGCATTAGACAGGAAGAGCTTCATGAGTCCAGAGGGTTAGTTATCCCTCAGTATTAACATTTGAGCTATTTAAAACGGGCCCACAGAACCCAGTAGAGCTTACTAGTGGAGATGTGATATCCAGTGGAGCAGCCTAAGGAGACGACATGGAGGAAGTTTGGACTGAATGTTATTGAGATGAGAGATCCCTGGGCCATGAGTGTTTTCTACAAATCTTCCTATCTGCTGGTGTCCTCTGCCTGCCCATTCTTCCCACTACTGTTGAGTGCATTTTTGATAGAATATGTTCCAGGTTTATGGGAATAGTGTTTTGTACCTATATTCTATGGTAGTTTCTACCCACTGGAAACCTGGATTCCTGCCCTGGCTCTCCTAGATCCAACACATAAGCAAAAGCTTTATATTGCTGGGGCCTCGGATTCCTTGCCACTTCCTGGCTGTCTTCCTGCCATATCTTGTTTGTAATTTGTATCCCCCAGTGCTTAGCATGGTTCACTCAATTTATCTGTCTTCTTTCTATTTACCATTTTACTTTTTCTCTTTATTTCTTGCTATGTGATAGAGTTAATACCATTTCTTTAAACTAATGGGTTAACTACTAGAGGCAAATGAACCAGTATTAGGAATTAGGAATTAGGTCTGTATTAGGAATACAGACCCACTGACTATATAGTATCGTCTCTGAAGACTCCTGAAAGAGAAGAAACAACACAGAGAAGTGTTGTTCAGTCCTTCCTTTTTGAAGAGGACTGATGATATCATGGGGTGATGTCTTGACTTGCAAGTGAATTGGATTTAAGGGAGGTGGAACTACACAAAGTCCTCAGCCTCCCTCTTTCTTCCAGAGCCATAGAAGTTCAGTGGCAAGGCAGAAGTCAGGATGACTGGTGAAAGCTTGGAATACAGTGGATGACCTTGGCCCCTTTGATATCTAAGCAACCTCTAGATGCCCCACAGCACCTTTGCTAAGGCAACCTTTAACAGCTGTTGGAACAAATTGTTCTCTTCTGCCCATTCCACCTGGGAAAGTCTTCACACGCTTAGGGTAGACACTCCCTAACTCATTGAAAAGTAGTTTAGCCCATCTGCCAAGATGGTTTACTGGGTTGTGGCTCTGCACATGCTACAGCTTCTTAGAGTCACGGGTGAGAATTGGGTGAAAGGTGGTACCGAGATAAGTATATGCAAAATAAATGTGGTACCCTTTCAGGGGACTCTACCATTCCCTATTATTCATATTCTATTATATTATTCATATAATTATTCCTATTCATAGTTGCATTTTTGAGATGCTAGAAGGCCAGATCCCCTACGTTCAAGTTCCTCCAGGTCAGGGACTATTTCATATTTGTCTTTGTTTTATTGCCTAGCATAATGTCTGGTACACAGTAAGTGTTCAATAGATACATGTTGTATTGAAGTATACTTCACATACTTAGATGATAGGCAGAGGAAGGTTGACAGAGAAGTGTCAGAGAAACAGGAGAAATAGAAAAAAAGCAATGTCACAGAAACCAAGGGAGAGGGCAGCTAGGTGAAGCAATGGATAGAGAACCAGACCTGGAAGTGGGAGGTCCTGGGTTCAAATGTGGACTCGGATATTTCTTAGCTGTGTGACCCTAAGCAAGTCACTTAACCCTAATTGCTTTCCCCCTACTGTTCTTCTGCCTTGAAAACTATACACAGTGTCGATTCTAAGACAACATGGTAAGGGTTTAAAAAGAAAATTGAGACCAGAGGGGGTGGGTGAGTGGCAAGGAGAGAGAGAGAAAGACAGACAGACAGACTGACAGACAGACAGAGAGAGGAAGAGAGAAGAAGAAGGAGAAGGAATAAAGAGAAACTAAGGGAAGCAAAAGCAACCAGAAGGGCATGGCCAGCACAATAATGTCAGTGCCACAATTCTGTCAAAGATTGCAGAAAGATGGTCTAAGAAGAGACTACTAGATTTAGTGGTTAGTTTTTGTTTTTTAACCCTTATCACTTTGTATCTTAGAATCAATTTTATGTATTGGTTCCAAGACAAAAGAGAGGTAAGGGCTAGGCAATGAAGGTTAAATGTCTTGCCCAGGGTCACACAGCTAGGAAGTGTCCGGGGGCAGATTTCAACCGAACCGTTCCAACTGTAGGTCTGGCTCTCTATCCACTTGAGCCACCCATCTGCCCCAGATTTGGGAGTTAAAAAGTCATTTGTGAGTAAAGTGGTGACAGCATAAACCAAGATGGGGAAGGGGTGGTGGTGATGAGCCCCCTATCCAGGTGTGAGTAAATAGTGAGTGCTGCAATAAAGGACATTCTGGAGCAGAGACTAGTCCAGATTCCCATCTCTAATTCTTCTCCCCTGCTCCCTCAAAGATGGAATCGGTGATTCTTTTCAGACAACTTTCACAGATATTTTCTTATTTCTCATTATAATTTTATTTATATACTTATATGTAATTATAATTTCTTATTATATTCACAACATCCTCATAATATTGTGAAGAAGCAGTATCGCAGTGTTATAGACAGACACAGGGAAGGGATTTATCTAGGCCCATACAGTTAAGAACCCAGGCCTTCTAAATCTTAGGACCTGGCTCTTTCCCATTGGTAATATGAATAATTGATGTGTTTCGCATTTGAAAATGTGCAGAGAGCACTCTACTCAAATTAATCACATTATTCAAACTTCATTATACTAGGAGGTAGCTGCTAGGACATAATTTTTCCCATTTTACAAATGAGGCAACTGAGACTGAGTGGTCAATTGACTTGCCAGTTATCAGAGTATTATCCATGGTATTTGTAGAACCCAAGTCTTCCTACCTCAAAGTACAGCCCTCAGGTTACTATACCTTGATGACTTGAAAACAAATGATTAGAAATAGAGCCAAGAAAAGGGAAATCTATTCTGGAGGAGAAGAAAAGAAACAATAACTGCTCTTATCTCCTAGAAGCTCCCCCTCCCTTTTATTTAGGGAAATATATCTATGTAGATAAATATAAACTAGGTAATTGGGGACCAATATGGGAGAAAAGGAAGAATTTTAAAAAGGCCTTGGATAGAAGAGAATTGAGTGTAAATTTGTAATATACAAAAATACTTGTAATAAATACGACTTGGGCAATTCTTTACCTCTAATACTCCTTTCAGATACTTGGCCTCAGTGTTCTCTTCTGTAAAATGAGGACAAAATGGTCTCACTGGACTCCGATTCCTTCTAGCCCTAAGCCTGTGATCCTTTGATGCCCAAAAGTAGAGTGGAGAAGGGAAGGAGTGTTAGATATGGGGGACAACCTATGCAAAGGCCCAGAAATGGATATATATATATAAAAGCCAGGAGGCCAGTTTGGCCAGACCACAAAAGTCTATGAATAATGTCTAATAAATTTGGAAAGGAAGATTACAGGCGATTGAGAATGCCTTTATAAGGCTAAATAAAGGAAGTTTTTTTTTGTTTTGTTTTTCTAGATAATAGGAAGCCACTGGAACTTTTTGAGTATGGAGGTGTCATAGTTGGACCTATGCTATAGGTATATGCATTTGGTATCTGTAAAGAAGTTAGATTGGAGAGAGAAAAGACAAGAGGCAGGAGAGCAATAAGGATACTTTCACAGAAATTCATGAGAGGTTTTTGGGGAAGACAATGTGAATGGAGAAAAGAGAACTGACATAGAAGTAATCCAGAGAGAGTGGATGAGACTTGACAACCAATTGAGTATGGGGAATTAGGAAGAGTGAGGAGTTGGGGATGGATGATCCCCTGGGCCGAAGGATTATGGTGACTCCATAAAATCAGGGCATTTCAGAAGGGAGGGTCGGTTTTAGGGTGGGGGGGGAGTTTCCATTTTGGACATATAGATCTGAGATGCTTATAGGAGAGGTCTAATACACAATGGATGTTAGAGACCTAGAGCTTAGGAGGCAGATGTGGGAATCATTTGCAGAGAGATGATTTTGAGCCCACAGGAGCTGATGAGATCACTGAGAGAGGGAGAAAAGAAGAGGCTCCAGGACAGACAGTTAAAGAGAAAGACACGAGCCCTTTGTTTCTGTGAATTTCCCATCAGAAGTGATGTATTTTAGAAACAAGAAGTTGTACACACGGTTCAAATATCTCAGAAAGTGTTTGCTAATTTATAGAACTTGTATAGACAGTTGGATAAAGTGAGACAAGGCTGCTTCCAGAGTCATAGGTGGCAGCCAGAGTCTGGGCAGCTTTTCTCTATTTCCTCTGTATCTGCTTGGCCCCAGGTTTGCAGTCTATTTTCCCTGACACGTAGCTCATTGCAGTTGTCTCTGCTCTTCCATCTCCCATATGGAGCTCCGGACAGGAGCTGTGTTATGTTTGGATACTGATGTAAGGAAAGCAGATGACAGATGGAACATGGTTCCAGTGTGGTGAGATGCAGGGAAGGAAGCAGGCTTATGGATTTCAGAGGGTGGGTTCTTTCCTTTTCCAAGAATTCAAGAGCTTTAGAATTTTGTAGCACTGACTGAGAGAATGATCTGGGCACAGTTTTTCAAAGGTTAGTAAAACTGGCCTAGGGTGTACTTGGGACATTTTTTGTTCTCAAAACTGCCTCACTGGGCATGGATAGAACAGGAGAGAGGTAGCCTGGGGGGAAAATGCTGTATTTGGAGCCAGAGGACCAGAGTTCAAATATCAGTTCCACCCTTTTAGTACCTATGTGACTGTGGGCATTTTACTAGAAGCATTTATTGATTGAAGACTCTGTGGCCAACACTATGCTAGGTGTGTGGCAAGCAAAGGTTTTTGGTTTTTAAAAAAAAAGACAATTCTTGCCTTCAATTAGCTTCCATTTGATTGGGTGGATACAACTTACAAAGTTAAGCACATATGATAGAATCTGAGGGAGAAAGAACTAACAATGAGAAGAACCAACCTGCATTTAGCCTCAAATACTACTACTACTACTACTACTACTACTACTACTACTACTACTACTANACTACTACTACTACTACTACTACTACTACTACTACTACTACTACTACTACTACTACTTCTCCTTCTCCACCTCCTCCACTTCCTCCACCTCCACCTCCTCCACCTCCTCCACCTTCTCCTCCTCCTTCTCCACCTCCTCCTCCTCCTCCTCTTCCTCTTCTTCGTCCTTCTCCTCCTCCTCTTCCTTCTCTTCCTCCTCCTCCTTCTCCTTCTCCTTCTTCTTCCTTCTTCCTTCTTCCTAAAGTGTCACTCACAACATTCCCAAGTACAGGACAAACTGGATGGAAATATTTTCAGATGGAAATATTTTTATAAATTAATAAAAATACATTAAAATACAGATGATATTATGTTTTAAAAGTAAATCACTATGTAGTCTATAGGATTGGGGTTCTCAACTACTGGGTCTGCAGTTTGTGTGATTAGCCTGGCTTTAGAGATGAAACAGGCTCATCTGTCACACAGGTAGTAAATGTCTGAGGCAGAATTTGATCTTGGGTCTTCGACTCTTAATAAACCACAACTCTTTCCTCTGTACCATGCTTCTTGCAAACGAAGTGGTTTAGAAATGGGTCTAAGATAAAGAAAGTTTACTTGGTAGTATTTGAACTTAGGTTATTGCGATTCTAAGTCCAGTGTTCTTCCAGCTTCAATTTCATGATTCTGTGACTTCCTGAAATCTATGAACTAATTAATGGTGAGGGCATGTTCATTCAGTGTAATGTACCTGTTGGGAAGCCAGTTAGTCAATAAATATTTGTTAAGTACCTACTGTATGCCTGGCACTGTGTTAATCACTGGGGTTACAAAGAAAGGCAAAAGATGGCTCCTGCCCTCAAGGAGCTTACAGTCTAAAAGAGGAGACAATATGTAATAATTATATACAGAAGAACTATCAACAAAATAAAGTGGAAGTAATCCACAGAAGGGAGGCACTAAAATTAAAGGAGATTGAAGCCATTTCTTCTTGCTTCAAAATCTCTGAGAGATTTGGGGAAGAAGGTGTGTTGAGCAGTTACCAGTATCTTCTTCACATATGGGATGTGTGGAGAGTATCTTTGAGCAGCAAGACTAGGAAATCTGTGGCAGAATCCCTTTATAGATGCTCTTTATAGATCACATTCTATATTATAGTGATAGTATTTATGTATATATATGCATATTGTATATAGAAATTATTTATCTATCTCTCTTAACCTCTTATGTAAATACTCTGTAACCAGAATTCAGAATCTTTCATTTTTCTCTCTTTAGGTGGATGTTGCAAGCTAAAGTATCTCTTCCTTGGCCTTTTTCCCAGTTGAAGAGTTGAAGACCTCTACCCCAGTTCACAGACTTCTCCCGTTGGTGAAAAGCCCTCAATAGCTGCTGGTCCTTTTCTCCCAAGGAAAGCCAATACCTGCCCCTTCCCCAAGGGCAAGGTGCCCTCTGCTATGGATACCGAATCGACATACTCTGGATATTCTTACTATTCAAGTCACTCCAAGAAATCTCACAGACAGGGGTAGGTAAACTTTATTGATTATTCGCTTCTTCCTTATCTGGGAAATGTTTCAGTGTGTGTCCGAGCATTGCCTCCACCACTGATGCTGGTGAAATTGTTTCACAGGTTAAAACATTCCTACTAGAGTGTGGAGGAATTGGTAAAGCCATTGGGAGTTTGTCTCCCTTGACGATACGGGTAACTGGATCCTGAAAGAGCTTTTAAAATGCATGAGGAGTAACTGCCCTGCCAAATTAGATTTTACAGCAAAAGACAGTGGATGGCCTCTTGTTCTTTTCATAATTGATTTTAGATGAAGCTTCTTACATTAGCTGCAGTATTTCTTTCAGTTCAGAGCGCTTCTCTGAGGGGATCACTCTCCTCCTTTAACAATTAACCAGAAATACAAATGCAAAGGGAAAGTGTTCCTTTGCTTTCGTTCCTGTTTGGGGGTGCTCCTATTGACAGTAGATGGGATTGGGGTCTGGGCTTTGAGGTTCTTTGCCTTGTAACTGTGTTGGGTCTTAGGATCACAGATTTAGATTTCCAAGGGACATTTTGGGATCCATTGTCTAACTCAGTGGTTCCCAAATGTTTTTGGTCTACTGCCCCCTTTCCAGAAAAAAATATTACTTAGAGCCCCTGGAAATTGATTTTTTTAAAAATTTTAATAGCAATTAATAGGAAAGATAAATGCACCTGTGGCCATTACCGCCTCCCGGGATCACTGCAGCACCCACCAGGGGGCGGTGGCACCCACTTTGGGAATCACTGGTGTAACTCATTCATTTGACCCATGAGGAAACTGAGCCACTAGAAAAGGAGAATGACCTGGGCCAGGTCAGCCAAGAGATTTGGGATTTGAAACCAGGTCATCTGATTACAAACCCAGAGCTCTTCCCATTTTGCCAATTGTGTGAGCTGGGCCTTTCATTCTGGCTGTTCTGTTGTCCTAGCCTAGCTATATCAGTAGAGCCCTCCTGGATGATGTAGCCTGTGGCTATGGAACAAAGGTCTTTTCTCTGAGCAAAGCTTACTGGCCTACATAAGGTCTATATTAAAACAGTGCTTAGTCTATTCAGGGCTATTATTACCAGTGGAGCTAATTTTACTCAGATCAAAGGGATGACCTGTTCAACATGGTGCTATCATGGAGTGCTCTGTTAAGAGATGGTAGCCTCTGAACTTCTAATAAGAGACTGTAGTATTGGTTACTATAGTGGATGGGCTAATACAATGCATTAGTTCCCAGGTCCTTCAGAATCAATAATCAGTCTTCAGTTAGGGCTAAGAGGACGCTAGAGCTGTAGATCACAGTCGTCAGAAGATTAAAAAAAAATAAATTGGAGCCATATCACAGTCTAGAGGGAAGAGAACAAGTGGAAGAACTGCATTTGAGAGCAGCTAGTTGACACAGTGGATAGATAGAGCACCAAGCCTGGAGACAAGAGGACTTGGGTTCAAATCTGGCCCCAGACATTTCCTACCTATGTGACCCCCTTTGCCTAGCCCTTACCTTTTTCTTAGAGCTGTTACTAAGACGGAAAGTAAGGATTTAAAGGGGGGTTGGAGGGAGAAGTCTTGGATTTTAGCTTTAGTTCTGTTTCTTGCTAGTGACTAACCCAGGACAAGCCAATCTCTGAATGGCAGATTCTTCTTCTGTATAATGGGGATAATAATACCTGCTTTAGAGCTATGGACCTGGGAAGATCTGAGTTCAAATGTATCCTCAGACTCTTATTAGCTGGGTGACTAGTAAGTCACTTAACCCTGTTTGCCTCAGTTTCTTTAACTGCAAAATGAGCTGGAGAAGGAAATGGCAAACCACACCAGTAACTTGGCCAGGAAAATCCCAAATGGGGTCACAAAGAGTCAGACACAGCTGAAGCAACTCAACATCAAAAACTACCTTGATTTCCTTTTCAAGAATGTTTAAGAAGCATCAAATGATATATGTTAAAGCCCTTTGTTGCTATTACAATGGGGCAGCATGGCATAGTGGATAGAAGTCTTCAGGAAGACTTGGAGGAGTCCTGCTTCAGATACATGTTGGCTCTGTGATGGAAAAGTTCCTTAAGCTCTTGAGTGTCCCAGGTAATTCTGTAGACCATAAATGCAGAGAAGGTGCTAATCTGAATTGGTAGAAGGTGTTTCCTCATTCAGGGAGCTCCCCTTCCCAGATAAAATCAGAAATCTGGTCTGGAAATCCAATATGAAAATGCAGTATTCATCTCAGAACCTAGAAAAGGCTTTTCTAAGAGAAATGTCAGGTGAAAGGGACCAAAGAGAGACTCGCAACTCAAAGCCGTCAATCTAAGGTTGCAGGACTCTCATATTGGAATATAGGTTGGAATTGGATATTGAGGTTTTGCAAATAATTATAAACAAAACAAAACTGATTACAACAGAGAAGAAGCTGTGGAATTTGGAAAGCCTTTTCGCACAATGAGACAAGTTAGGGCATAGATGTAAACAGTTGGATAAACATCTCAGAATGCTGGTAATGACTACAGGCTTACATCCTTAGTAAGTATGCCTAGGAAAGCATTTACCTTGTCAACATACTCACCATTTCTTTTCTTCCCCCAAATGATATAAACCCAAATTTTGAGGGATTTAAGATTTGCTTCTGCCTTTTTTTTTGGGGGGGGGCATTTCAATGATGACTTGAAGAGGATGGACTGTTCACTCTGATTCTTAGCCTGGAGTTCTCTCTCATCTCACTCAGCCTGTTGATACTAAATCCATTTTTTTTAAACCCTTACATTCTGTCTTAGTATCAATTCTAAGACAGAAAAGCAGCAATGGCTAGGCAGTTGGGGTTAAATGACTTGCCTAGGGTCACACAACTAGGAAGTATCTGAGGCCAGATTTGAACCCAGGTTCTCCCGACTCTAGGAATAGCATTTTATCCACTATGTTACCGAGCCACCCCCATCTAATCCATTCTTCAGAGCTAAGCTAAAATACCATGTCTTCTATGAAGCCCTTCCTTCTGCCTCCTTGAAGTAAGCCTTGATCTAATATCTTAGCATATATCCCTCATATATATATATATATACATATATATATATATGAAGTCAGAGCTTCATTTGACTTCTTTTTCTTATATATATATATATTTGAAGTCAGAGCTAGATTTGAATCCTATCTTTGGCTACATGAATAACCTTGTGAAAGTCATAGATCTGTTTCTTTTTCTATAAAAAGGAGGGAGCTGGACCAGGGCATGTCCCTTCCAGCTTCAAATCCCATGAAATTATTCTAAGGCCATCTAGACTGTGATGAGATTTATAGATGTGCACAATTGACTAGCTGCCCAAACTGCTGAGCTCTAACCACTCTATTGAGTGAATGAATTCTG
Source organism: Gracilinanus agilis (assembly GCF_016433145.1). Classification (NCBI taxonomy): domain Eukaryota; kingdom Metazoa; phylum Chordata; class Mammalia; order Didelphimorphia; family Didelphidae; genus Gracilinanus; species Gracilinanus agilis. The sequence goes on from NC_058133.1 coordinate 467,105,981, forward strand.
CGACTGAGGTATATTATCTATGTGCTGTGGAGATTACGGACCCCCTAGGACAAGGGATATATTTTATAGATGGTGCATAGCAATGTGTCCTTTATCAGTGTTCCGAGCAGTAATAGTACCTGTCCAAGGACTAGTTAATGAGAAGGCTCCTCGATCCATCCAAGCAGAGAGCATTACCCAGGTGTCATGTCCATGAAAACCGAGTGCAAGTTTTTATTTTTAGACATGCTCAGAATTTGAATAGATCTGAATAGGGCNATTTGAAGTCAGAGCTAGATTTGAATCCTATCTTTGGCTACATGAATAACCTTGCGAAAGTCATATATATATATATACATATATATATGTATATATCCTATTCTAACTGGCATTTATTTGTGTAGACAATTTATTAAACACATTCTCCACTAGATGTTTATAATTTACACCTAAAATTATTGTTTAAGTTTAACAGTTTTTCTCAAAGCAATCCTGTGATGTGGGTAGTGCAAGTCTTCTCCCCATTTTACAGATGTAATCACTGAGACCTGAAATGGTTAAATGACTGACTCAGGATCATATAACTATGTGCTTAAGGTGGGACTTGAACCCAGGTCTACCTCAAAAACTCAAATATTCTTTCTACTAGGAAAGCATTGTGGTACAGTGAATAGAGTGCTATGATTGGACCCAGAGGACTCATGTTCAAAACCTGGCCCTGCCAGTCACTCTTGTCACTCTTTTTCTCCTCCTTTGTAAAAAAAGGAGTTTGGACTATAAGGTCTCTTTAAGGTCCCTTGGAGCTCTAAACCCTAGATCCTATGGTATCATCCTACAAGCTCCTTATAGGTCATCTTTCTTTGTGTGCCCCTCAATGCTTGACCCAATATGTTGCAAATAGATGTTAGCTGTTGTTGAGTGAATAATTGCTTGTGGTTCCCTCATGCCAAATTGCATGCCACCCTCTCATGCATATTGAAGGGCCTTGGCCCTACTCTTTGGCCCTCTGAGATATCTAGATGTTGATAAAACTTCTGGCTTAATGAAAACAGTTTGCATTTGGAGTCACAGGAGGTGTTTTCCTCCAAGCTGCTCTATTCCCCTTTAGTATTATCTAGAGCATTTTGCTGGACCGCTTGGGGCTTTAAATATTTCTTCATCTGTAGAATGAATTGGAGTTAGAGGGGCGGTGTGATACTTTGAAAAGAGCAGTAGATTTGTTTCAATTCCCACTTCTACTACTTTTTCCCTGTGTCACCTTGGGTTAAGTCACTTAAACTCTCTAGGCCACAGTATTCTCATGTGTAAAAGAAAAGGATTGAGCTGGATGTCCTTTGAAGCCATCTCTAAGGCTATGATCCTAATACCCTCTAACTAAATGAGATCAAAAGGCCCCTTTCAGCTTCAAACCTATGATCCTATCATCCTTACATTCACATAACATTTTCACAGTCCAAAGAGGAGTTTAATATAATCTCATCTTGGCCCTAGGAAGGGAGCAGTCTAGGTTTCATTATTTCCATTTTACAGAGGAGAAAACTAAGGCCTGTAAGTTAGATATATTGGCAAGTTCACATATCTAGTGAGTGAGAGAGGCAGGACCTGAATCTACTTCTTCAGGAGCTATTCAGAACTCTTTCTTCTATCCCCACTAGCTTTGCACTATAGCATCATATGGTTCATTATTGAGCACATTTAGTCATCTATACATTGGAGATCCTTTTCTCCAGTACTCAGTGATTCTATGAGATCTTGACATTTCTGCTAGTGAAAGATGAATATATATATATACTTGGTCATGAATTCAATCAAATATCTATTGAGGTCAAGAGACATAGGAAGTAGCTTGGTATTAAGAGCACGGGATTTGAAGTCAGAGCTAGATTTGAATCCTATCTTTGGCTACATGAATAACCTTGTGAAAGTCATAGATCTGTTTCTTTTTCTATAAAAAGGAGGGAGCTGGACCAGGGCATGTCCCTTCCAGCTTCAAATCCCATGAAATTATTCTAAGGCCATCTAGACTGTGATGAGATTTATAGATGTGCACAATTGACTAGCTGCCCAAACTGCTGAGCTCTAACCACTCTATTGAGTGAATGAATTCTGCGACTGAGGTATATTATCTATGTGCTGTGGAGATTACGGACCCCCTAGGACAAGGGATATATTTTATAGATGGTGCATAGCAATGTGTCCTTTATCAGTGTTCCGAGCAGTAATAGTACCTGTCCAAGGACTAGTTAATGAGAAGGCTCCTCGATCCATCCAAGCAGAGAGCATTACCCAGGTGTCATGTCCATGAAAACCGAGTGCAAGTTTTTATTTTTAGACATGCTCAGAATTTGAATAGATCTGAATAGGGCAGTTGAATACGAAAGGGGCTCTGCTTTTTGAGTCATTTCAGTAGGGGTCCGATTTCAAAAGAGGAATGAGAAAATGGTTCTGAACTTGATACGACTGATGACATTGTGATTACCCTCTCAGGGTAGTCCAGTTTCCAGGTTGATGGACAAATGTGAACTGTCTAGCTGTTGTCTGAGTTTTGTAGCCTAGTTGCAAAGCTCTGGTCTCAGGAGAGTTTCCAGTTAGCTTGCTGGGAATTTTGGGGAAGATTTTGTGTGTGTGTGTGTGTGTGTGTGTGTGTGTGTGTGTGTGTGTGTGTAGATTTGTATTTCTCCTTCACTTTTATTCTAGAGGGATTTAGAAATGATTGAGACTTGAAGGGTAGAAAATTGAAGAAAATTCATTGGAAAGGAAGAACTCTTCCCTGGTAGAGACCAATCTGTCTTTTTCAACTGTCATCTACCACATAACCCCAGGTGACGTGGAAACAGGCTTGGAGCTGATGGTGGATTAACCTAGAGATGATAAATCAGGCAGGACCTGAAGGAAGGCCTATGCCTAGGGTCAAAGGAGAGAAAAAGGGGGGACCTGCTTATGATGGTAAAGGAAAGGGAAAGATTAATTAAGGAGGGTGAGGAAGTGACAGCTGGGTGAGCACAGGAAAAATCCCATGGTGAAAAAACCCCCACCTTCTCAGAAAAGGCTTATTGGAGTACAGAGCCCCAGAACTGGGGTTGCCTGTAGAAGGAAAGGAAGAAGGGGTAGTAGCCGGTCCCCAGCTTAACTTGAATACCACTCATGTTCCCTAGCTATACATATGCCAGCAGAGAGGTTGGTACACACCCTTACAGATTTTATCTGTTTCTCACGTGCACACAAGATATTCAGATATATTTAATTGGTACCTATCTTAACAGGTTAGTAGAGTGGACAGAACATTGAAATTGGACGAAGATCTGAATTCCAGTTCAGTTTGGTGGCTTTGCTAGTCATGAAGTCTTGGACAAGTGATTGAATCATAGAATTTCACCTTTGGAAGGGACCCCAGAGTCTGTCTTCGTATTTGTTCAGTTGTTTTCAGTTGTGTCTGACTCTTCATGACCCTGTTTGGGGTTTTCTTGGCAGAGATACTACAGTGACTTGCCATTTCCTTCTCTAGATCATTTTACAGATAAGGAAACTGAGGCAAATAGAGTTAAATGGTTTGCTGAGGGTCATCCAGCTAGTCAGTATTTGATTTTTTTTTAAGGTTTAAATATTTTATTTTTTTAGAATCATCAGTATTTGAGATGGGACTTAAACTCATAAAGATTAGTCTTCCTGACTCCAGGCTATCCTCTGTGTCATCTTGCTTGTTTATAGACCTTTAATGAGAAGAAACCTATTTTCTGTCATTTAAGCACTATGAATCAGGTCCCTTCTCTGTTAAATGGGTATAGGAATACTGGCATTGACTACTTCACAGGAGAGTTGGGAGACTCAAATGAGATGATATATCTAAAACTATAATTAAGGCACTATATACATTTAAGGTATTGTTATTATTTCTCTATCTCCTCCTCTTTTTCCCTTCCTAATATTTATAAGAACAATTTAAAGTTTGCAAAGTACTTTATAAATATTGTATCATTCAATCCTCCTAACAACCCTTCAGGGGAGGTGCTATTATTATCCCTGATGGCAAAAGTAAGGCAGACAGGTTAAATGACTTGCCCAGGGTCATACAACTAGTTAGTACAGAATTGCTGATAGGGGGAGCAGCTGGGTAGCTCAGTGGATTGAGAGCCAGGCCTAGAGACGGGAGGTCCTAGGTTTGAATCTGGCCTCAGACACTTCCCAGCTGTGTGACCCTGGGCAAGTCAATTTACCCCCATTGTCTTCCCTTACCACTCTTCTGCCTTGGAGTCAATACACATCCAAGATGGAAGGTAGGGGTTTAAAAAAAAAAAAAAAGAATTGCTGATAGAAATATCTCTCTGCTATCATAGCTGCACATAAGTAAGTATAAGACAGTGGGGTGAAATGGAAAAAGCACTTGGAATCAGAGGGAATCAGTTCAAATCCTAACTGAGCTACTATCTGTGTAACCTTGGGCAAGTCGTTTAAGCTCTCTGAGCTTCCGTTTCTTAGGATTATTAATAGCACCTACCTCACAGAGCTATTGGGTGTTTCAGAGAACATGATGTCTATAAGGTGTTTTTGTTGTTCAGTTGTTTCAGTCATATCTTACTCTTCATGACCCCTTTTGGGATTTTCTTGGCAAAGGTCCTAAAGTGGTTTGCCTTTTCCTTCTCCAGCTTTATGTTAAAGATGAGCAAACTGAGGCCAACCGGCTTAAGTGACTTGTCCAGAGTCACACAATAACTGAGGCTGGATTTGAATTCAGTTCTTCCTGACTCTAGGCCCAACACTCTATTCACTGCACCACCTAGCCGCCCCATAAAATGTTTTGCAAATCTTAAGTGTTATATAAATGCAAGCTATTAATATTACGAACCCACAGAGATACAAACCATTGTACACATTTATAGGTACATAAACCACTAATGAGATGTAGTGTGGCATAATAGATGGAGACCTGGGCTTTTGGGGGTCACCTGCAAATTTAGTTCTGGAAGGAGTGAGGTATTCCATGACTTGCCACCAAATAATGGCAAAATAGTGATGTCAGTCAGTAAACTTTAATTAAGTGGCTACTATGTGCCAGGCACTGTGCCAAGAGCTGGGCAAAAGGCAGTGAGGAGTTCACAGTCTAATGAGGAGAAAACAAGCAAACAAACATGTTCGAGCAAGTTAAATACAGGAGAAACAGGAAACATTTGAAAAAGGGCAGGCGCTAGTGTTAAGAGAAGTTGGGAGAGACTTCCTGTAGAAGATGGGATTTTAGTTGGAACTTTAAGGAAGTCAGAGCCAAGGATCTCTTATCTCCAGGCCAGTGTCTGGATTCACTGAGGCACCCCGATGCCCCCTTTTTGCCTTTTGTGGGTGCCTGACATAGAGTAGGTACTTAACAAATGTTGATTGATTGTAGAACCTCGTTATTAGGAAACTCAACACCCTCAAACTCAGGCTTACATGATTGGCAATTGAAAAAATGAAAGCAGAAAAATAGGTAAAATAAATATTTTAACTACACTGTAAAACTGTGCCATTTTCCCAAACCGAGAGAGTCTCAGGGCACTTAGCCTTATCTTGCTCATTCGCACTCTGACAAGCGTTAGTGTGAGTCATTACATTGTTTTGTGCCAGACATTAGCTCCTGTATCAGTCTTGTCCAGAATTCTAGCTTGTAGCAACAGAGCAGTGTTTCTCTTTGTTACAATAACGCTATTTAGTTATTTTTAGTGGCCTTGATGTACAAGAGTAGTGATGCTGGGAGCTCTGATAAGCCTAAGAAAAGTCCAAGAGTGCCGAAGTTTGTTTGTATAAGAACTACTTGATGGGGGTCGATATTACAAGCGATTTTCAGCTTATGGGAAGGGTCTTGGAATGTATTGGTCTCATAGACAAGGTCCTACAGTAGGTGGAGATAAGAGTGAGGACATTCCAAGCATTAGGAGACAGCTAGAGAAAATTTCTGGAGCTGGATGTTATAAAGATCAGCCTTCATTTCAGGGAGAAGTCAGAGGGTCTGAGTTCAAAACCTAACTTTATTATTATTTTTTTAAACCCTTAACTTCTATGTATTGGCTCCTAGGTGGAAGAGTGGTAAGGGTGGGCAATGGGGGTCAAGTGACTTGTCCAGGGTCACACAGCTGGGAAGTATCTGAGGCCAGATTTGCAAATCCTAACTTTAGTGCTCACTACTGGTATGACCATGATACTTAATCCCCTTGAACCTCAGTTTTCCCATTTGTAAAACGGAGGACATTTGACTAGATGGGTTTCTAGAATCCCTTCTGGATCTGAGATGTTGTGGATCTATAAATATTGTCCCCTACCTCCTGAGGATATCTGGCAGGTCTAAATTGTTTTCTAAGGTCTGTGATATTGGGTGTTACAGTTATATTCTTCAAGATAGCACTGATGTCCTGTGAATGTGAATGAACACCTCTGAGCATTAGAAGAGCCCTGGGACCTTTTTTGGCTTGTCCTGGAAGTTAAGAAGCGGTGATGTAGGCTCCTTTGGCTATCAAACAGCCCCTCTAGTATTCATAAATCAGTCAAACATTTGTTAAGTATTTTCTTTGTGCCATTAAAGTGTAAGCTCCCTAAGGGCAGACACTACCTTTTGCCCCTTTTTTTTTCCTTCCATCTTAGACTCAATACTGTGTATTGGCTCCAAAGCAGAAGAGTGGTAAGGGTAGGCAATGGGGGTCAAGTGACTTGCCTAGGAACACACAGCTAGGAAATGTCTGAGGCCAGATTTGAACCTAGGACCTTTTGTCTCCAGGTTGGTACCTGGATTCACTAAGCCACCTAGCTGCCCCCTTCTGCCCTTTTTGGCATATTGTAGGTGCTTAATAAATCTTGACTGATTGCTAGATACTCTGTTGAGTGGGTAGCTAAGTGGTGCTGGGCCTGGAATCAGGAAAACCTGATTTCAGATCCAGCCTCAGATTATTACTAGCTGTATGGCACTGGGCAAGTCATTTAAGCCTATTTGCCTCAGTTTCTTCATCTGTCAAATGAGCTGGAGAAGGAACCAGCAAACCATCCCAGTATCTTGGCCAAGAAAAGCCCAAATGGGATCACATAGACCCAACTGAAAGGACTGAACCACAACAAAAATTCTAAATATTGAATACAAAGATAGAGGCAAAACAGCCCTGAAGGAGCTTCCATTCTAAGGAGGAAGACAATCTGTACAGCATACAGTTGTTATCTCTTCCATGTCAGGAGGTTTAGGGGCACAATGGCCAAGATCTAGAAAATGCAAGTAAAAATTTCTCTTATCAGAGAAGTCTGATTTTTTTCTTATATGCAGTGTTTATAGGACGTTATTCTAAATTTTGGGCTAAGTATTTGGTCATCAGGTTAATGTCATGTAATATGATCTATTTTGTGTATTTCTGAGTTTCTGAACTTTTTCTTTGTCATCTACTGGCCTTCTTGTGTCCTCTGTGACTTCTGTAGAATTCCCCCCAAATTCTCATTTAATTTCTTATGCGGATCTGAAATATATGAAACCTCAGTGGGGAAAGTTGTGATGAGGAAGAGATAAGAGTTTATCCAAGTGGGCATTGGGTAGTTTTATAGGGGAAGTTCAGAGATCAGGGAAGACTTCTTTTTAACTGGCGACCTGGGAGAAAGTTGTTTTTACAGGTCATCTCCTTTAAAAACAAACACCATTACAATGACTTGGTTCACTATGATAGGTGGGCCACCTTAGCCTGGCCAGTGGTCCATTGCAATGGTGACCTTTGGTGATTTTGGCTTCCTTTGTGAAAGCTTTTATCTAGTTAACCTCCTTAAAACACAAACAAAAAACCACCTGATAACTGTTTGCATAGCACTGCAGAAGAGGGAAAAGAAGAAAATAAAGACATTCATTGGAATCTTCTGGCTAACATTCATTTAGCTAATCAGTCAGACTGGAAAGCTAGGAAAATCAGTTAACCTGATCATCTTGGAGAGCTCCAAGCTCCAGGGTCTATAGGATAAATAAAACTTCCTTTAATCAGATAGCGATCCCTTTATCAGGATCTCCCTGATTTTTATCAAAGGATTATTAAATTCTAGAGAATTTCTTGCTGTATTGTTGTTGCTCTCAGTTGCCTTAGAAACAAGTAGGACTGGGAGGAGGAGCGCCTGGCCCTGTGCCATTTCTCTCAGGAGACATTAGGACCACTGCCAGAGAACTAGTCATTCCAGTGACATTCTCGAACAATAGAAAATTTGAGGGGCAACTGTTGGGAGTATATAAAGAATCCACATTTAGAGTCCACAGAATTTGTTGTTCAGTCATTTCAGTTGTGTTTGATTCTTCACCAATCCCTTTTAGGGTTTTCTTGGCAAAGATATTAGAGTAGTTTTCCATACCCTTCTCTGGCTCATCTTACAGATGAGGAAACTGAGGCAAAAAAGTGTTGAGTGGTTTTCCACTTTCCTCTCTAGCTCATTTGACAGATGAGGAAACCAAGGCAAACAGGTTAAGAGACTTATGCAGGATCACACAGCTACTAAGGGTCTGGGTCAGTTTTCAGCTCATGAAAATGAGTTTTCTTGGTTCTCAACCCAGTGCTCTCTATCTACCAAGCCATCTTGCTGACCTCTGCTACATACCAGTTGTTTAACCTTGGACAAGTTTCCAGGTTTCACTTAAGTTCATCTGTAAAATAAGATTAGTTGGGGCAGCTAGGTGGCTCAGTGGTTGGAGAGCCCCAGGCCAAGAGACAGGAAGTCCTAGGTTCAAATGTGGCCTCAGATACTTCCTAGCTGTGTGACCCTGGGCAAGTCACATAACTCCAATTGCCTACCCCTTACTGCTCTTTTGCGTTGGAAACAATATTTAGTATTGATTCTAAGGTGGATGGTAAGGGTATTTTTAAAAAATGAGATTAGACTAAATTATTTCTACCGTTCCTCTTCCCCACCTTCATCTCTTCTCGCTTGCCTTGTGGTTTCCCATGGAATTTTGATAGTCTTTCTCTGTATCCCCAGTTTAACACAGTGGCTAGCACATAGTAGGTGCTTAGTAAATTTTTTTATTATTAGATTTTGGTTTGTACAGGACTACCAATAAACTATAAGCTTCCTCCTGGCAGGAACTGACTTTGTCTTTTTATTTCTAGCAACTAAGAGTGCCTGGTACGTAATAGGCATTTAATAAATGTTTGTTGATTGATACATAAAATCAGAAGGCTCCAATTGGGTATACATCTTGGTAAGTTAGTAAATCAGTTGTTACCATTCTCTTCCTCTTGAAATTACTTTGTTTTTATTTTATACAAAGAAAAAAAGGTTGGGGCAGCGAGGTGGCTCAGTGGATAGAAGGTCAGGGCTAGATGGGAGGTTCAAATCTGGCTTCAGACACTTCCTATCTTTGTGACCCCAATCACTCTTCTGACTCGAAACTGACCCTTAGTATGAATTCTAAGACCGAAGATGAGGGTATTTTAAAAGGAAAGAAGGAAGGAAAATTAAATGAATAAATAGAAGGGTGGCATCATTCCTTAGGAAAGAAATTGCCAAGATGCAGGCTCAGTATTGGCCAGGGTACCAATAATATTTATTATTACATGACAGCTGTGTCTAAATGACCATTAACTTTTTAAAAATTAATTTTTTAACCTCTCTTTGCTGTAAGCTATATGGATTTTACAACAAAGAATATTTTTTTTCCTGTTAATCTCATTTAGTACATTGGGACCATTCTTGGGAATGAGGGCAAGTGCTTGGCTGGCAAGAGAGGCTGGGGCGGAGGAGCATAGGGATCCCGTGGGAAGGAGAGGCGGCCCGCTTATTTATTTACTCAAGCCAACTGAGGGGCCTGGATGGTGGAGACTCTTTGATCCTCAGTTAGCAGCTGTGACTAGGAGTGCCATTTTCCATCTGTGTTTAATGCGCAGGTTGTGACCCCATCTCTCCGTGGGCTTTGCCACAGTGATTGATACCTTCTTGTAGCCTCCAGATTGGATTACTGCAGGGTGTGCTCAAGGATCCCCGGACGACCACCCAGAAAGTTCATCTGGTGTTGGATGTCTATTTTCCTTAAGTAGTTATGACCATTTGGATCACATTTAAAAAAAAAAAAGAAAGAAAGAAGACATTGCCCATTTGCCCTATTTATTTTCTCCACTTCTGGAAGTTTGGGGGAGTTTCTGAGATCAGCTGGTGTCAGGGGAGAATGACTTTCAGGCTTGAACTTGTGGGGTTGATAGTATAACCACATCCTCTGGTTTGGTTGGAGAATCCCTGTCCCTGTCCAGACCAACTCAACATGTAGGGCTGAGAAAAACCAGCATTTTCTAATGCTTGCCTTTGGCCAAGGAAGTAGAAGAGTAACAGTTGACATTTAGATAACAACATGTTAAGAACATCTCCATGCATTTTTTTTAACCCTTCTATCTCAGCATCAATACTGAGTTTTTGTTCCAAGGAGAAAGAACAGTAAGAGCTAGGCTAGGATTAAGTGACTTATCCAGGGTCACACAATGAGGATGTAAAAGAAGTTAGATTTGATTCCAGGATGCTCTCCACCTCCAGAGAAAGAGCTGTTGGAGTCAGGATGCAAATGAAAACACATGATTTTTCAATTGTTTATTTGAGTTTATCTTTTGGGGTTTTGTTTTTATAAGATTACGCACAAAAATGAACAATACGGAAATGTGTTTTACAAGATAATACATGTATAACTCAGATTAAATTGCCTGCCAACACCAGGAAGGGGAAGGGAGAGAAGCTTGATCGTATAATTTAGGAAAATTCATGAGGAAATTTGTTATAACATGTAATTGTTAATAAATAAATATTTTAAAAAAGATTTGGGGGGCAGCTGAGTGGCTCAGTGGATTGAGAACCAGGCCCAGAGACAGGAGGTCATGGGTTCAAATCTGGCCTCAGACACTTCCTAGCTGTGTGACTCTGGGCAAGTCACTTAACCCCCATCGCCTAACCCTTACCACACTTTTGCCTTAGTACCAATACACAGTATTAATTCTAAGATGGAAGGTAAACATTTAAAAAAAAAAATGATTCCAAGACCTCCTGTTTTCAGACCTGGCTCTCTAGCTGCCCCAAATCTGCACACATTCTCATATGAAACGCCCACCTCCCTGTGGGATAGATAACATTATCTTCTCCATTTCATAAATGAGAAAACTGAGGACTAACAAGGATGGAACTTTCCCATAGTCACAGCTAATAATAAGTATCTTCAGGAATAAAACTAGACATGAAAAAACAAGTTTGACCCTTGGGGAATGTAGTGTGGTTTGCGTACAGACAGAAGGAATAACAGTTTCATAAATTCAGAATGAATTGACGCTGAATTTCAAGTTAAAATGAAATGATTTTGAAAGTCTCTTCTGCCCTAAATCCTATGCTATGTTATAATAAACAAGAAGATGGTTATGAAAAAAAATTGTTGTGGCTAGTTATCTTAAAAATATCTATATTGATATTTATCTCTATATCCATAATCACATCTGCATCTTTTTTTTTTCTCCCTCAGAGAGAGAAATAGAGAGAGACACAAATCTCCCCGGAGTAAAGATGGCAACCGTTCAGAAAAATCTGTCACCATTCAAGCCCCTCCAGCAGAACCACTGTTGGGGAATGACTCTACTCGGGCCGAGGAAGTACAGGTAAGGATGAAAGAGGGGTCCGAAATGAAAGGATGATGTGCCCCAGCAGAGGCCCATTTTGGCTTATCCTTTTTCTAAACGCTTATTGCACTATCTTTATTACTCCTGTGGTTTTCACATTTATTTTCTCATCTGTTCATTCATTTTCATCCAGCTCTTCCCATTGGTTTGAGGGCTGATAGCCTGACACTCAGTTGGCTCAGCAAACTGCTTTGCTTCTAAGTGGTGACTTAGCCACATTTTTCATGGTGCTAAGATGTAAGCCAGAATTATTAGGCACCATCAAAGAAAAGGAACCATTTGGGAGTGTTAAAGGAGAGGAATAACTGGCTTGAGGGTAAGGAGCCACAGGTGATGAGAGGGAGGACCACTAGACAGGGCATGGGATTGGTTGAAGGAACTGGGGCTATTTAGCCTAGAGAAAAGGAGTTTGGAGAGAGACAGGACAGCTATCTTTTTCTGCATGGCCACAAAGAACTGAGCTCGGAACAATGGGTGAAATTTGTGGAGAGAAAGATTTAGACCCAAAAGAAGAGGGAAAAATCCTTCCTAGATGTCCATCAATTGGGGAATGGCTGAACAAATTGTGGTCCATGTTGGTGATGGAATACTATTCTGCTATAAGAAATGATAAGCAGGATGATTTCAGGAAAAGCTGGAAAGATCTGGAGGAACTGATACAGAGCGAAATAAGCAGAATTGTGGGAACATTGTACACAATAACAGCAATATTGGATGATGATTATCTGTGGGGGAAAAAAAAACCTTCCTAATAATTCAAGCTACCCAATACTAAATACTAAATCTTTGTTCTCTTATCCTATGATTCAGGGGGAGACACTGAAGTCAAGACCCTGAATTCAGCCCCCAGCTCATCATTAATTTTGTGGCTTTGGATGAGTCACTTTCTGTCTTCCGAGTCCGTGAGGGATGAGTATTTAGCATCAGAAGGGACTTTAGAGATTAGTCAGGATCATGGATTTTTGAGCTAGAGTTAATCTCTGAGCCTACTTAGTCCAACCCTTTATTTTAAGAAAGTAATGAAACAAGAAAGTTAAGTGATTCCATATCAGAAAAAGAAACCGAACAAGCCATCAAGGAACTCCCTAAGAAAAAAATCAATTCAAATATCAATTCAAGCTATCCAAATGGAAAGTAGGCTGTGTTGGGACATAATGGGTACTCCAGCATCTCTTTAAGCAAAGGCCAGATGATCATTTGTTGGAGAAATGCCTGTAAACATAAAGGTTGGACTAAATGACTTTTTTTTTAATCCTTACCTTCTGTCTTAGAATCAAGAATTGCTTCTAAGGCAGAAGTATAGTAAAGGCTAGACAATGAGCGTTAAATGACTTGCTCACAATCACACAGCTAGGAAGTGTCTGAGGCCAAATTTGAACCCAGGACTTCCTATCTCTATGCCTGGCTCTCAATCAACTGAGCCACCCAGCTGACTTTTTTTGTTGTTGTCGTCGTCATTTTTAAACCCTTATTTTCCATCTTAGAATAAATCCTGTGTATTCCTTCTACAGCAGAAAAGTAGTAGAGGCTAGGCAATGGGGGTTCAAGTGATTTGCCCAGGATCACAAAGCTACTCAATGAATTTCTAAATTGGAGATTCTGGGATTTGCCTCTGAATAGAACAGTTTTTCCATAGAGAAAGAAAAAAAAATAATCCTCGAGCCCCCTTCTTTGACAGAGTCACAGTGATGGAAGACTTCAATTAGCAATGGGGGAAAATAGTGAAGGCAGCATCCAGAGGCAATAGGAGAACCAGTATCAATGGAATTTGCGCCATCAGCTTCATTTAGAGACTGCAGCCATGGATACGCTCCCCCATCCCCCTGAGATGTAAACTTGCACACAACAAATAGACCACACAGAACCATATGTGCAGTCAGACACCACCACCCACTCAAACGAACCATCCAAGAGATAGTCCACACCCACAGCCACAGCCACACAAATCAGACTCCCGAGCTGTGCACCTACATTTGCCTAAAGAGACACCTGTACATGCAGATGTGTCTCCTGGGCTGTTGCCCTAACTGGTATTGCTTTGTCCTAGTGGGTTATTTATATGTGATGATCAAACTACACGTTAACCCCTTTGGGCTCTCGAGCTCAGATGCACATCAGAGGATTGGCAATGTTTTAGCCAGCTTACAGCCCCGTGGCATTCTCTCTCCTAGTTGCCAGACTGTGTACTATAGTTCCATTCAGAGCATTCTCGTAGAACTGGCTGCAAATTTGTTTCTTTGAATATTATAGTATTGTGGATACAAGAAATGTTCCTAGTAGGGGGCCAAAAGAGCATAGATTTAGACTGGAATGAATTGTAGAGGTAGTCCTACTCATCCCCCATGGACTCAGAAGACAGAAAGTGACTTATCCAAAGTCACAAAATCAGTGATGAGCTGGGGTCTGAATTCAGGTCTTGATTTCAGTGACTCCCTCTGAATTATAGGATAATAGAACAAAGATTTAGCATCAGAAGGGAGTTTAGAGATTAGCCGGGATCCTGGATTTGGGGGCTAGAATGAATCTCTGAGCCTACTTAGTCCAACCCTTTATTTTAAGAAAAATAATGAAACAAGAAAGTTAAGTGATCCCATCTCAGAAAAAGAAACTGAACAAGCCATCAAGGAACTCCCTAAGAAAAAATCCCCAGGACCAGATGGATTCACAAGGGAATTCTATCAAACATTTACAGAACGACTAATCCCAATACTATACAAACTATTTGATAAAATAGGCAAAGAAGGAGTTTTACCAAATTCCTTTTATGACACAAATATGGAACTGATCCCAAAGCCAGGCAGACCAAAAACCGAGAAAGAAAACTACAGACCAATCTCCCTAATGAACATAGATGCAAAAATCTTGAATAGAATACTAGCAAAAAGACTCCAGCAAGTGATCGTGAGGATTATTCATTATGATCAGGTGTGATTTATACCAGGAAAGCAAGGATGGTTTAATATTAGGACAACCATCCACATAATTGACCATATTAATAATCAAACCAACAGAAATCACATGATTATCTCAATAGATGCAGACAAAATACAATATCCATTCCTATTGAAAACACTAGAAAATACAGGAAAAGAAGGGTCATTCTTCAAAATAATAAACAGTATATATTAAAAACCATCAGCAAGTGTCATCTGCAATGGGGATATAAGTTAGAAGCCTTCCCAATAAGAAAGTTAAGTGACTTGCCTAGGGTCACATAGGTAGTGAGAGAACTAGGATTTGAATTCAGGATCTCTAATTCCATTTTTTAAAACACCAACAGAATGCTTTATTCTGCTTCTTTTCTTTTCTGAATACGCCTGGCCATTGAACATCCCTCAGGGTGTGGTTAAGAGCCCACAGCTTTTCTCTGTTAAGTTGATTTACAAACAAGGTTGCACAGTGGCTCCACATAGCATGGCATTTGTTTGTTTTTAAGTGCTTTAGACCTTCCCCTACAATCCCTGAACTGTTCCGTGATCCTGGGGTTTTTGAGGAGGACTCTCATTAGAGTTTGGGTGAGAGATTTTGGGGACCCACAGCTGTCACAGAGAATGAACTTCCAGCAAGGATTGAGGTTCAGAGCATCTTCTGGTCCATTACGGGTTCTAGGAAATTATTCTGCAGAGTGCCTCCTGGAGAAGGTGGCCAAGGCAGCATCCAGAGCCCAACATGAGAAGTGGTACCAATGGAATGTGTGCCAGCAACCTTGTTTGGAGACAGCAGCCCTAGATACACTCCCTCCCTACATATAAACTCGCATACACATAAACTGGTGTGTATGCCGGTGTGATTATTATCTAAGTGCAAGAACATTAAGCAACCTCCAGGGTTGCCTGGTTCGTATATTATTCACAGATGTTTTCCTGTAGCCACATGCCACTAAAGATTTGGTGGAGAGGCACCCAGGCGGCTCAGAAACAGGATACTTCATATCTGGCTGCTTAACTGTGTGACCCTGGGCAAGTCACTTAACCCCAATTGCCTAGTCCTTATTCTTCTGCCTTGGAACATATGCATATATATATATATGTATATATATGTATATAATTATGTCTTGCTTGTTTCTGTTTATCAGTAGGTGGGCATATACAAGTGTAAGAGTTAATAAGAAGGCAGCTTTTAAAAATTTAAGTTTTAATGAGAATATAGTAGAGTTGTAAATTAATATTATCCTTTAAGCCAGAGAAAAGAAAACTTGTAGCAGCTTTTAACAATTAACAATTTAGTTTAATTAAAATAGAGATAGTAAAAGAATATAGTAAAGGAGAGAAATATAGGAAAGAGGTAGAGAAAGAAAATTTCCTAATGTCCATACTAGCTATCCTATATCTACCTATAACTGCCTATAACTACTGCTAATAACAACCGCCCCACAAAGTTCCAACCCAATCCACCACCAATCAAAATCAACCCAATCAGTGTTTAATCCAACCCCAATTAGGTCTGTCAACAAAGACCAGCCACCTTTCAAAAAGTTCAAGAAAGGGAAAAAACCTAACAGTTCAAACCAAAAGCCAAAAAACCCCAAAGGCAAAAAGCCCTCTAAAGACTAAAGCCAAAAGCCCTTTCAGTAAGCTCAGGCTTGCCTTTATATTCCAGCAACTAAACTCCAGCCACCAACTAATCACTAAGCCACACCACCAGCAACCAACCCCCAAGGACCAACTCACCCCAGCAGCCAACTTCCCACAACTGCCAACTCTAATTGTCAGCCACTGACAGACTTACCTGCCAGCAACTGACAGCCCCAACCAACTGCTGCTTGCTCAGCAAGGGGCTCCCCAGTTCCTACTTCCTGTCACTGTGGGCTGGTTAATCCCTACGCATCTCTATGGTAAGAGAATCTCCATGTCCCTCGGTAAATTAAAAAAGGAATAAAGAATTCCTTTTTATACAAGTCATTCTTCAAGCAATATTTCAATAATTTTTTCAATAATTTTACTCTTAAAAAAACCTCTTACCTTCTATTTTAAATCCCATCTTTTTAAAATAGTGTATTTTGGGTTCCAAGGCAGAAGAGTAGTAAGGACGAGGCAATGGGGATTAAATGACTTGTCCAGGATCATATAGCTAGGAAGTGTCTGAGGTCAGATTTGAACCCAGGACCTCCCACCTTTAGACCTGGGTCTTAACTCACTGTACCACTTAGCTGTTCCCTCATTTTACTTTTTATAATGATGACTTTTCCTCTAGATGGGACCACAAAAGGGTCCCTCAGAACCACCTGCTAGATAGCTCTCTATCATGGAATGCCAAGAGAAAATAAATCTATGTCATGCTACATCACTTCTTTGACTGTGCTCACAGACACTAAGTTGAAGCAAAACATCAAAGGAATGTGATCCTTTGGATGGAGGAATGGTCTCCACCCTGAAACCTGAATAGACTCTGTGCTTAAAATGATTGCTCTTGGATTTGGTCATAACAACTCACATTTGTCTAGTGCCTTAAGGCTTCCTTTTAGTGGCTCAGGGAGATATAATGGAAATGGTAAGTCATACATATGAAGAAACTGAAGCTCAGAGAGTTTGTTATTTGCCTGAGATAGCACAGCTACTAAGGATCATAGTAAAGATCTGAACTAGACTGTCCAAGAAATATTGTGTTCTTCCTTACCAGAGTTCTTCAAGTAGAAGCTAGATGAGCTTTTGCTAGATGTGCTCTAGAGGGGATGCTTGTTAGGTCACCTGGACCTTTAAGATTTCTTCTATCTTTGAGATTCTGTGATTCTGTCAACCCAAGCCTTTGGACCCCAGACCCAGTGGTCTTTCCATTACTTCAATCTGTCTTTTATATACCAAAGAATTTAGAATCAATCAGCCATCCTCCTCTGATTCTTATGTAGAGAAACTGTCCTTTCTTGAAGCCATCAGAGCATAAGGGTACAACCCTCCAGAAAGTTTGAGGAGCCTAAATATATGGCATTTTAAAACTCCTCAACATTCTGCTTCCACTCAAGACCAAAACATTTAATGAACTTGTGAGATTATGAAACATATTTCATATTAGCACCACAAGTTACTGTTAAGAGATTTTAATTTTACAAATAGAATCACAGACTCTCAGAGTCTGAAAAGATTTCAGAGGTTATATGACTAGTCCCATGTTGGTGAACCTATGGCATGTGTGCTGGAGCATGCCAGAGGGGGCTGCTCCCTTCTCTCTCAGCACACATGCCTGAGGACATTTCTTTCATCATCCACCCCTTCTTCCCAACAGCCCAATGGGAGTGCTTCCTCCCTGCCTTGCCTGGGATAAGGTGGGGGGTTCACATAAGTTGCCAGATATTAGGGTTGCAGTGTAGGCACTTGGTCTCTAAAAGGTTTGCTATCACTGGTCTAGTCTAATCAACAGATTCGTGAAGTCAAATGAAATAAAGTATATGAAGCAGTTTGGAAGCTACAAAGTGCTTATAAATATAAATTCTTTCAAATAACCAATTAATTTTTTCCTCTTCCTCTTCTTTTCTTTCCTTCTTTCCTCTCCCCCCCCTTTTTTTCCTGCTTGTCTTGAAGAGCTTTGCTATCTCAAACACTGACTTTTTAGGGGTTGTTTGGATCCTATGGTATAAAATCTGGTATCACAAAAAGGAAGGCAGTGAAGCAGGACAAATACCACCTTGGAAGGGCACTAATACATTTCTCTGGGTGCTATGACTGGCCCATAATATTTAAGCTAGCGGTATCTGCAACCTTCAAGCCAGTGAGCTTGACTTTAATTCTCATTAAAAGTTGTAACTTGTTCTTACTAGGTTATTAGTGAACATTTGCAAAAGGAATCAGTGATCAACAAAAGCATCAGAGATTCATTAATAATAGGTCATAACAGAATAAACTTTTTTCAACTTATCAGAAGAGTGCTAAAAATAGAGTTTAGCTAGATTTTTAGCAAACATTTGATAAAGCCTCTGTTTCTATGGAGAGATGTGTAATAGATGACAGTATAGTTGGGTGGGTTCAGAATGGGTTAAGTGATTGGACCCAAAAAATAGTGATTAACAATTTGATGTTAACTTAGAAGTCTCTTGTGTAATGCCCCAGGGATCTGTGTATGGCCCAATGCTTTTTAATGGCTAGATGGCAGGGATTGGGAAGGGGAGCACAGTAGCTATTATGGGGCTTTTGATGAATTGAGTTCTCCCTTGCCCCAAACCACTTGATAAAATTACAGGAGACAGGTGGGTGACTCAGTAGATTGCGAGCCAGACCTAGAAATGGGAGGTCCTGGGTTCAATCTGGCCTCAGATATTTTTTAGCTGGGCGACACTGGGCAAAAAAAAGCAACTAAGCACCATTGCCTTATCATTTTTTTCCCTTTGGAACCAACACACAGTATTGATTCTAAGATAGAAAGTAAGCATTTTAAAAGCTATGGGATATGTCTGAGATGAGATGTGAAGAGAAGTGAGCCCAGCAGAGGATCATACTCAGATACCTTAAGCAGAGATGCTGCACCCATGGGAACAGTAAGAGAACCCCACAAGAACAGAACAGGGAAAAAAACAACACTGAGAATCTATAGTTCTAGAGGTGTGATTTGCTTTGGCTCTTTGTCTTCCATGATGGTGTAACTTGATACTGGCATTCTCTATGTATGTGCACATTCTTCCTCTTGTGTATATTTGTGGAAAGTTAATCCCCAGATTTATAGGGGGAATATTTTGGGATGACTCTTTATGCTATGCCTTTGCTGTAAGCAAATTGTGCCAAATAATTGAATATTAAAGGTAAATGCACTAGTAGGGGCGGGGAGGTTTAGAATGGAAAAGGATCCATCTATAGTTTTATCAATGGGGGTATATTGTGCCTTAAAGATGGGGTAGTCATCTGCCAGGAAGACCAAAGAAGTGCAGATTAAGGAAGGGTGGTCCATAGAGGACACTATAGTAATCTTTACATCAAACAACTTAGATAAAGACATATATAGTATGTTTATCATATTTGAGGATGATATGAAGATTGGGCTGACCATTCTGGAAAACAGTTTAGAACTATACTCAAAGGGCTATAAAACTGACCCAGCAATACCACTGCTAGGTCTGTATCCCAAAAAGATAAAAA
>NC_058133.1:467151595-467194364 GCF_016433145.1 Gracilinanus agilis
TCTCTCTCTCTCTCTCTCTGCCTTTCTCCCCCTTCCTTCCTTCCTTCCTTCCTTCCTTCCTTCCTTCCTTCCTTCCTTCCTTCCTCCCTCCGTCCCTCCCTTTCTCTCTCTCTCTCTCTCTCTCTCTCTGTCTGTCTGTCTGTCTTTCTCCCCCCTTCCTTCCTTCCTTCCCTCTCTTAAGACAGAAGAAGAAGAGTTAGGCAAATGAGCTTAAGTGACTTGCCCAGGGTCACACAGCCAGGAGGTATCTGGGGGGAAATTTGAGCTCCTATCTCCAGACCTGGCTCTTTCTCCACTGAGCCATCTAGCTACTTATCCCCTTCCTCTTAAATGAGATATTTAAATTCAATTTCATAAAAATTTATTAAGCAATAATAATGTAAAATACTTTGAAAACCCTAAAGCCCTTATACAAATGGTATTTGTTGTTATTATTAATCCTTACCACTACTTACACTAACCTTTTCTTTCCTAACATAATTTGGTTTCCAAGTCTGAATAAAATGATGTTTTATGAACACGATGTCTTTTGGGTTTTGAGGAATCTGTTCACAGGATCATAGATTTGGAGCTGGAGGAGAGCTCAGAAATCATCTAGGACAGTGATGGGAAAACTTTTTAAAGAGGGGGCCAAAGGAAAGGAAATGCTTATCTGTCAGTCTGTTTCTAAGGCAACTTCTTTCTAAGTTTCATTGTATTGTATCTCATTGTATTTGTCAGATTAGGAATAATGTCATGAGGCCGGATAGAACATTTCAGGGGGCAGCATCTGGCCCACCAGCTGTAGTTTGCTCATCACTGATCTAGTCCAATCTTCCCATTTTATAGATTTATAACTCAGGCTCAGTGAGATAATATGGCTTATCTGAAATCATATTAGTAATAAGCATCAGAGCCTAGATTTGAATCCAGATCCCCTCTTTCATTCATTTCATTTCATTGCAGTTTTTCTAATAGACCCCACTGAGGTTCGTTATCATGAGTTTTCAAGGGAAGTATGACATCACTTTTTTTTAAACCCTTATTTTTCATCTTAGAATCAATACTGTATATTGGTTCCAAGGCAGAAGAGCAGTAAGGGCTAGCCAGTAGGGGTTAAGTGACTTGCCCAGGGTCACACAGCTGGAAAGTATCTAAAACTAGATTTGAGCCTCTATGTCTGACTCTCAATCCCCTCAGCCACCCACTTGCCCCTGGCATCACTCATAATTGTAGGTGTATAATCACCTTATATGTTGGGCACCATGTTTTAGGAAGATCATTGATGTATGGCAGAGAATTCAAAGGAGGATGATTAGCATGCAGACAACACTTCCAGCTCCTGCCAAATGTAGATTGGTTTTGAAAGAAACTGGGGAGATTTAGCTTGGAAAAGTGAAGATTTGGAGAAAAGGGTAGAGAATGGGTAGCTTTTTCACATTTTTCTAGGGATGTCATTTGAAAAAAGGGATTAGATTTGTTCTACTTAGTCTCATTGGAAAGGATTAGAAGCAGTGGATGGAAGTTGCAAAGCAGGAAATTGCAGTTTGATATAGGTGTTATAAAGGAAAGACTTTCCAGCAATTAGCTGTTAGGGTTAGGATTGGAATGAACTCCCTGGAAGATAATAGGTTTATCCTTGTTAGAAATGTTTTAATTCCTCCCTGAGTTTCCCTAGTGTAAGCAATCTGTGTAGGATGAACATGGAAATATAGATTGTATGATAACGCACGAATAATCTGTATCATATTGCTTGCAGTCTTGGGTAGGGCAGCAGAGAACATATAATGCAAAAATGTCAGGAAATGGTTATTAAAAATTGTATCAATGTGGAATGTGGAAAAAATTAAATTAAAGCAAGTCTTTAAGCAATGCCTGGATGGTCATTCATAGGATATGCTGGTAGAGGAAATTCTTGTCCAGGTAGAGATTGGGCTTTGTAGCTTTTGAAGTCCTTTCCATCTCTGGATTTCTGAGCTCCTGTGGTTCTGTGACCTCTCCCACTCTTGAGAGGGATTAGAACAAGGAAGGACACAGCTCTGAATCTCTTCTTTTGATGCCTTACTTCCATTGTTCTGCCATTTCTGAATGGCATCATGAGGCCTCTCTTCCAGAACACATCATATTTTCAAGTCTTCTGAATTCATGGGCTTTGACATTGATGAGCTTAAAACATTGCATACTGTATCTTGAACACAGAAGACTCTCCTTGAAAGCAGTCATGTATTTATCAAGAAAATAAAATTTACAGTAAATTTGTTTATTAAGTAAACAAAATTTGGAGGAAATTTGTTTGTGAAGTAAACAAAATATACACTGACGACTTTGGGGAAATTTTAGCCCATGGACAAATGCAAGCAAAATAAATTTAAAACAAAATTTTCAGTAAATTGGTTTCCCAAATAAAATATGCACAGGTGACTTTGGGAAATTTTTTAACCCATGAACAAATATACAGTACATTGGTAAGCAAAATTAATTTAAAATAAAATGTACAGTAAATGTATTTATCGAGTAAACAAAATATGCCCTGATGACTTTGGGAAATTTTTAGCCCAAGAGCAATTATACAGTAAATTTGCAATCAAAATAAATTGACCACAAAATTTACAGTAAATTGTCATGTAAACAAAATATACCCCAGTTGCTTTGGGAAGTGGACAAATATACAATAAATTTGCAAGCAAACAAGGTTTAAAACAAAATTTTCAGTAAGTTGTTTTTCTAAATAAAATATACACAGGTGACTTTGGGAAATTTTTAACCCATGAACAAATATACAGTAAATTGGTAAGCAAAATTAATTTAAAATAAAATGTACAGTAACTGTATTTATTGAGTAAACAAAATATACACCTATGACTTTGGGAAGTTTTTAGCTCAAGAGCAAATATACAATAAATTTGTAATCAAAATAAATTGACCATGAAATATATAGTAAATTTGTCAAGTAAACAAAATATACCCCAATGGCTTTGGGAAAATGGACAAATATACAATAAATTTGCAAGCAAAATAAATTTAAAACAAAATTTTCAGTAAAGCTATTTACCGAATAAAATATATACAGGTGATTTGGGGAAAATTTTAGCTCATGGATAAACACAGTAAATTTGTAAACAAAATTCATTTAAAATAAAAGATATAATAAATGTGTTTATCAAGTAAACAAAATATACACCGATGACTGGGAAATTTTTAGCCCACAGGGCAAATGTATAGTAAATTTGTAATTAGCCTAAATTTACAGCAAGATTTACAGGAAATGTGTTTATCAAGTAAACAAAATATATGCCAATAACTTTGGGGAAATTTTAGCTCATGGATAAATATGAATAGGGGGCAGTTGGGTGGTTCAGTGGATTGAGAGCCAAGTCTAAAGGCTTCAAATCTGGCCTCAGACACTTCCTAGCTGTGTGACCCTGGGCAAGTCACTTAACCCCCATTGCCTAGCCATTACCACCTTTCTGCCTTAGAACCAATACACAGTAATAATTCTAAGGTGGGAGGTAAGGGTTTAAAAAAAACAAACAAAAAACTATTGGATAACTAAATGAGGAAGAATGAATTCTAGTGAATTTTAAATACACAGTGCAACCATATATCAAAAAAGTATTATGCATAAATATATATAGAAGAGAGGGAAAATATAAGCATATTGGAGTGGGGTTCATGGAAGTTATAACTTTCAGGGAAAGTTCCTTGGAGAAGATAGGATAGAGGAGTAAAAATATCTTTCCAGGTTTTTAATGGGTAGTTTTTGGAGAAAAATGTTGGCATTTTGGATACTTCTAGAAAACCAAGAGAAGAGGGAAAAGTATAATGGCCTGGGGATGAAGGGAGAAGGAGACAAAGTTAGGATTAAAAGGCAAAAAGAAAAGAGGGGGGAAAAAAAGAAAAAAGAAACAAAAGAGCCCAATCCTGCTTCCACTCCAGTTTGGGTAATTTCCCTTTAGGACTCCTAGGAGATTTCAACCTGCACGTCCTATTGGGGGGTCCTGACATTCACTCTCAGACCATTCTCAGAGGCAGTCAGATGCCCAAGCCCTTGTCTCGTAGTGATACCCCGAGGGAGGGGGAACCTCCGCTCTTGCAATTGCTTCATCTCAGGGAGAGGATGGGGTCTTCCCTCTCTCTGGCCCCATTTGATTGCATTTCTAGAGTGGCTCATTACTTCTCCCAAATCCTGTTATTTGATGTGACAGCTTTTCCCTGTGGAGGTTGGAGGGTGAAAGTAAGAAGAGGAGGAGATTTTTTCTCCTTGTCTTTGTTTCTTTCCTTAACGCTCTGATTCAGCTGGAAAAGCCAGGCTTTGCAAGTCCAGCCCTGGGGGTTCAAAATCACACCCTTGACTTTTACTTACCTGTTTGTCCTCCTTTAAGTAACTTCACACCCTGGGCATCCCTTTCCTCCTCTGTAAAGTGAGGGGACTGTAGTAGATTACCTCTGACGTCCCTTCCCTGGAGCCGCTGAGGACTATTTTTTTCCGGCTTATGTATTTTTTTAAAAAAATTGTTTCCCAGCCCCTTATTGGCTTGTTCTCTTCCTCACCTCTGCCTTGCATCGCCTCGCCTTCTTCAAGAGATCTTTCTTGATCTCTGAAGCTATTAACCTTCCCTCTTATGCAGTCCCCCTACCAATATATGTAAATACATACATATACATACATACATATATACATATATATATGCACACACACAGAGAGAGAGGGAGATTATTGGAATCAAATTAAATTTATATTTTGTATTATTACCTGTGTGCCTATTTTCCCCTGATAGAATGCAGCCTCCTTGAGGTCATCCTTTTTTTTTTTTTTAAACTTTCTATCTTAAAATTAATACTGTGTATTGGTTCCAGGGTAGAAGAGTGGAAAGGGTTAGACAGTAGGGGTTAAGAGACTTGCCCAGGGTCACACAGCTGGGGAGTGTCTGAGGCCAGATCTTAACCCAGGACTTCCAGACTTCAGGTCTGGCTCTCTTTCCATTGTGCCTCCGAGATGTTATTTTTTAAAAAGTCCTGGGCTGATTCCTGTGCCCTCACAGGCTGGTGGTCGCTGTGGAGGAAGCCTTCGTTCACATCCGCCGTCTCCAGGCAGAAGAGCAGCAGAAGGTCCCTGGAGAAGTGATGGACCCCAGAGAGGCAGCCCAAGCCATCTTCCCTTCCATGGCCAGGGCTCTGCAGAAGTACCTGCGAACCACCCGGCAGCAGCATTATCACACCATGGAGAGTATCCTGCAGCATCTGTCCTTCTGCATCACCAACAACATGACCCCCAAGGTACTGAGCCTTTTGGTGCTTCCATTGCCCTCGCTGCTTGGCTGCTTAAGCAGCCATGGTGGGTGACTTTTATGTTTTACCTTCAGGTTTCCCTGTCGGGAAAATTTGCTTCCCTTTAACCAGAACTTATTCAGTGCCTGCTTTGGTGCTGGGTACAGAGATCAAAAAGGCAGAGTCAGTCCTTGAGCCCTCAGAGAGCTTCCTTTCTGCTCAGAGGATAGAATGCGGAGAATAATGATCAGTCAACCTTTCTGAAATGGCAGGAATAGTTAGGACATCAAATAGAACTCTAAAAAAAAAATTTAAGAAATAAGAAATGTTGCTGGGTTGATCACACATACCTGTAAACTCTGCTGCTGGGGGATGCTTGAGCTTGGGAGGCTGAGATGCCATCAGGTTAATCCTGATGAATGTCCACAATACACCTGGTGCTGTTATGGTGAGCTCCAAGGGGAGGGAAATGGGGCACCAAACTGCCGCCTAAGGAGATGGAGTCGTCTGTGAGTGGTCGCTGTGCTTTCAGCCTAGATAGAAAGATGCAAATATTTAAAAAAGAAAAAAAATGTAAAAATAAATAAAAAATAAATATTTTTTAGAAAAAAAGTTAATTAAAATCCTCATGCCAAAAAAAGTATCCACATATCTGTGAGATAGGACAGAATTTTTCAGCCTTTCTCAATACCTTTTATAATAATCCTAGCATAAAAAATCATAATCCTAGTATTTATAGAACAGTTTAGATCTTGAAAAGTATTCTACATGTTTTATCTCATTTGATCCTTTGTGCTTATGATTTTCTCATCCTTTTAAAAACCCTTACCTTCTTTTAGAATCAGTTCTAAGTATCAGTTCCAAGGCAATTGGGAGTAGAAATGACTTTCCCAGGGTCACACAGCTAGGCAGTATCTGAGGTCAGATTTGAATCTAGGCCCTTCCATCTCTTTGTCTTGATCTCTATTCACTGAGCCACCAATCAGCCCTAAGGGTTTTCTCTTTTTCCAACATCTCCCTATCCATCAAACCAGGCATCTTCCATCATATGAACCTAGAAATGCTTCTACACAAGCATTTACTCCCACCCACTATCATCCTCATTCCATCATGATTCTTTATCACTTAAGCCTTTCTTTAAAAAATTGTTCAAGTGAGCACCCTAGTGCAAATATCAGTAATATGGAAATAGGTCTTGATCACTGACACATCTAAAACCCAGCAGAATTGCGTGTTGGCTTCAGGAGGGGATAGGGAGGAAGGGAGGGAAAGAATATGAATCATGTAACCATGAAAAAAATTCTTAAGCAATTAATTAATTAAATGAAATTTCCCAGGCCCAATAAATAACTAAATAAGTAAATGGATGAATTAAAAAAATGTTTAAGGGGATAAGGAACTCTGTGATGGATGATTCTGTAACAACTGTCCCCCAATCCCTTATATTGTAATGAACCAGCAGAAAAACCGGACAAGGTTGTGTTCTAGTAGATATGTTATATTTGATTGGGGGTGGGTATCCCTGGGGATAAAAATTTCAGCACATCTCAAAAAGACAAAACAGCCTGGAGCTGAGATTTTCTCTTTTCCTGATGAGCTTTTCCTCTGTTTTCAGGCTTTCCTAGAACGTTACCTCAATGCCGGTCCCACCCTGCAGTATGAAAAGGATCGATGGTTCTCCAAGCAGTGGACACTCGTTAGTGAAGAAGCTGTTACAAATGGACTAAGGGATGGAGCTGTTTTTGTTCTTAAGTGCTTGGACTTCAGCCTTGTAATTAATGTGAAGAAAATCCCCTTCATCGTGCTTTCTGAAGAGTTCGTAGACCCCAAATCTCATAAATTTGTCCTTCGCTTACAATCTGAGACATCAGTTTAAAGGTTTTATATTTGTTGCTTTTAAATATATATATATATATATTATATTGTGGGATTTTTCTCTGGTTTTGGTTTACTCTGATGCTGACTGAAACTGGCAGATGACAGACCAGTATTCTTTGACCATCTGCACTTTATTTGGAAGAAGGTAGAGGACGCTTGTCCTGAAGAGTGAGAACGAGAGGCCTGGCCACAGTAGGTGACCTTCCTACAGAAGCCTTCTCACTTTTTGCCAGAGTCTTATAGATAGCTGTAAACCAAATTGGAGTTGGCGTGTTCATGGGAACCTTGCCTTATAGCAGCTAGTCCTCTGTCTTGGTGTCATTCAATCGCACCTTCCCCCATCCTCCACCTCATTCTCTCCACCCTCCATCTGTCCGTCCGTCCTTCTGGGTCCGCTTCCCGTTTCCACAGGTTCCTAGAGAATTGCCTCTCTTCGTGATAACGCTCCTGGTGTATGGCCAACAGGGCAGGGCCTGCCATTCACACTGGGAACCAAGTGACCCTGACTGGTCCAGGAAAGACAAAGAAGTTTGTCCGTCCAGCCTGTACTGTGTATAAAGGTCTAGCACAGCTTCTCCATCGTGGGCCATTGGCCGTTACAGAAAATGCCTTTCTTTTTTCATCTTTGCTGCCTTCAGATCCTTCAGAGAAATCACAGTGAAAATGTGCACTATCGAATTGTGGTTCTTGCATTGTTTGAACCCCGCTCTTCCCCCGGCCTCATCCCCACCTCTCGCTCCCCAAAGATAATGACTTTGCTCTGTTTGTCTTACTTAAACGCGCTCCCATCCTATTTGGGAGCAGCCCTTGGTCCATAGCTGTTGTTGCTGGCTCTTCTCCTTTGAGCTGGGAGGACTGAGTAAAAAGGAAGCCCCAGCCTTTCAGGAAGAGCCTCCATGACTCCTCTTCACTTGCACCCATTGTAGATTTGCACAGACTCATAATAGCTACTTAGAAGATGCGCACCTAAATCTCCCTGCATCCCTCCTTCTTCTGAGATAGACCACCAACAAGGGAGAGCTCCATCCAGATGCAGCAAGCAATTATAAAGCGTGCCAAGGACATAGACTATACAAAACTGTGGTTTGGAGATGGGCAGGTATGGCTGAGTGTCATTCAGCTTTGAGAAACAGAGAGGAAAGAGAAAAGAAGGAAGGAAGGAAGGAAGGGAGGGAGGGAGGGAAAAAAGGAAGAAAGGGAGGAAGGAAGGAAGAATGAGTTATAATAAAAATCTTCATAAAGAAGGAAGGGAAGGAGAGAGGAAAGAGGGAGGAAGGGAGGGAAGGAAGGAAGGAAGAAAGGAAGGGTGAGTGGGTTACAATAAAAACCTTCACACAGATGGAAGGAAGGAAGAAAGGAAAGAATCCTTCAAGTTTGCCCTACCAAGAAAGATCAAACTATATCCACTATAATGGCAGCTAACTACATCCAATTTCTGTTTATTTTCTGACCATCTTCACTGTGTGGCTTTTTGCCTCTAAATACTATAAGGGAGAAAAGGAGCTATTTTGATACCTTTTGGGGTCTTTAAACTGTTTCTTTTGTGGGAGGGATGAGAGGGGACTCAGAAAGGGCTCAAGTGATTCACAATTAGTTGGTTACATATAACTTATTTTAAAGGGGCTCATTTCCCAGCTCTGTGTCTTGGGGTGGGATGGCTCACTCTAGCTGATCACCAGCCATGGTGGAATGAGAAGTTGGACCCTGCCAAAGCACCAATGGGGATGCCAACCTATTCAACACTGTGTCTCTCAGGCAGGGCCATCTTGGAGCAGTCTTTTGCCTCCAGCTCCCATGTTTCCACCACAGACTTTAAAATTTTTATTTTAAAGCATTCAGTATTGCTTCACAGCCAGGTCATCTGTTGCATCATGTTGTCTGAGATGGTGTCATTGTCCAGCATGCATTGATTTTAAGAACGCTGTTTTGTAAGTTTTTATGATTGTTCAGTACTTTGTGTATCCTTAAAAACAATGTCTTTGGAAGTTTATGTGATATCTGTTACTGAAAATCAACCTATGCTCTCAGGTTGATTCTGCAGCAAAATGGGCAGGGAGGAAGGGGGATTCCTTGGGGCTTGGCCCCGTGCCAGAGTCCACTCTTTAGCTTCTAGGACCACCCCCTCTGCCCATGGAAATACATATCTCTTAACTGTGGTGCTGCTCTCCTTTGGGATTTTGCCCTCAAGGTCCCCTCAGAACTGGAAGTTGCTTCAAACGCTCAGTCACCTTCTCAGGAAATAGATTTGGAGTGTGGGAATGTGATCTTGGTGTATAAAGGTGTGTTCTAGTACTAAGTGCAGAATAAATGGGCAGCTGCTACATAGGAAACGCAATTTTAAAGGACCCTTTAGGTGGCAGCTAGGTAGCTTTGTGAATGGAGAGCCAGGCTTAGAGATGGGAGATCCTAGGTTCAAATCTGGCCTCAGACACTTCCCAGCTATGTGACTCTGGGTAACCCCATTGCCTAGCCTTTATTGATCCCCTGCCTTAGAACCAATACACAGTATTGATTCTAAGATGGAAAGTAAGGGTTTTAAAAAAATAAATAAATAAAGGGCCCTTTAAGAGGATACTTGTGAGATAAAAATTCTGGTCTTTAAAAAGAACTCCTTTGTGTTACTAGTCAGCCTTTCCATTGCTAACTTCTGGAAGGAGTTAACTTGGTTTTGTTCTCTGCCTACTATATTTGTCATTTCTCCTTTGAATTTCTCCAACTTTGGGATGGTGACAGGTGAGTTTGTTTTCATTCTCTGCAGAAGCCCTACCTACCATCTGAGCATTCTCGGCCCTATTGGAAAAGGCTGAAAAATGGAGAAACACATTTTCCCCTTGAACCCAGACCGTACATGGAAAATCATTCGATTTTTCTAAAGAGTTGCTTTAAAAAATTGAACTGGGATTTCGAGGATAAACTTGGGTTGAGTTTCTCACAGATATGAAAAAAGTAAAGTCCTTTTGCTCTATATTTGATACTATATTTATATCTTTTAGGATTTAGGGAATGGATTCAATGGAAGAAATTGGCTTGTGGTATTCTGAAAGAAACTCGCTAAAGCAGTACACCTAATAAGAGTTTTCTCAGTATATCCTTCTGTCAGGTAACCTGTGACAAATGAAAAAAAAATTCTAGGAAAATATATATTTATTAGAAGCGTAAAGAACATGCAGAAAAGCTAAACGGGACTCTATTGCCTTTAAATGTCATTTTTAGTTTGTTTCTGCTATACCCACTAACTAGTTTTCAAGTTTACAAAGTAGAAATGCACAAACCACTCAGACTTTATAAAGACTATACCGTGTACCTCTGATTTTTCCTAGTGATTTATCAAGGGATGACTCCAAATCAAATGTGTCGTTAGCATACCAGTCATGATATGGCATACCTCTTAAGCACCATTCTATGTTTTGAGTATTTCCAGCCTTACCTTGTTTTTTAACCTCCTTAATATTAACCTGGACACCCAAGTCCTTATTTGCATTTTAGAAACAAAGGACTGAGCTCAAGAGAAGTCCTTCACAGTTCCAGCTGGAAGGAGCTGTAAATATTATCCAAACCATCCTCCTCATTCTTTGAAAAAAGAGTATTAAACAAACTTGCCCAAGGTCACAACTAGCAGCCAGTGGGAGAGGTGAGATTAGAACTCAAACCTTACAGTCCAGAATTCTTTCCACTGTACCTGTTAGCTCAAGTTGAAAAATTCTGTTGTAGCTTTGTGGATCAGTCAAGTTGTCTCCCAACTCCTGTTACCCACTTAATCTCTCCTCTCCCATTTTCCCTGATCTGTATATAAACCACATCCATTCAGAATGTATAGCATGGGGAGGTCCACAATCTCTGGTACGACTAGAATTTTGTTGTATCCAGTATTGCTGACTCTTGGCTTCTGTTTGAGAATCCTTTTTTGTTATACAGAAATATGGTATTTATTATTACATGATTGGGCCACTATCCATCTATGTGTTCTTTCATGAAAGGGAAATGTACTCATGTCTATCCACCCATTGACTCCTGAGTGTATGTGTCCGTCTGTCTCCATTTCATTTTTTTATATCTGTCCTGGTGTAAAAATTTATTATCGTACACGTCTGCCCTTTGGCTACAAACTGAATGAATATCTTGGCCCCTTGGGGATGGCACCCCCCTGGATGGAAGGTCCTCCCTGGCACACAGCACTTAGTTCTAACCCAGGTGGGTTAGTAGATAGGACTTCAGAATAGAAGGAGTATGCTTGTGTTTGGATGTCTGTGTCTGTATTCCTGTTTGTGTTTCTGATGTATCTGTGAAAAGCAACAGACTTTTCTAGCTGTGGGATATGGGTGGGAATATGTTTGTGTGGGTAAGAATGCCTAGATCCATATTTGTCACTCCATTTGTGTGTTTTATGTATCCTCTCAGTCGTTTTCCAGCTAAACTTGGAGAAATACTTAGCAGCCACTTAATGATTTTGTTTTAAAAATAATACCTCCCTACTTTTCTGCCACTTATTTCTTCCTCCTCCTCCTCCTCTTCTTCCTCCTTTTCCATTTTCTTGAATATATATGTATATTCAAAAACTCAAAACTTTCTCACAGTCAAGAATTCTTTCTACTGTACCTTTTAGCTCAAATTGTAAAATTCTGTTGTAGCTTCAATATATACTTGAAGCCTAGACACGATGGTTTCTCCCTAGTAATACGAAGGTAGGACAGGAATCCACTTACCAAGGGCAAACTTGGAGCCAATAAAATTAGCTGCATGTAGAATATTTCTAGATGAGTGAGACTAACTAAATGAATATGAGTGAAATATAAGAGAGACCAAATCCCATCACAAGAATAACGTTTATTGTATATTTACTACATTGGAGCCTCCTAGGTTTTCCCCTAAAACATGAGTCTGGCAACCTGTCCTAAAATCAGTGAAACCTGCCCTAAATCAATTACTATTGGAAATGTCAAGGAAATAGCACATTTTGTAACTTACAACAGAGTCCTGTATCATGGACTCTGAAGACTGCCAAATGAGGCTGTGGTCCATGGTTCTAGTACTTGGAACATCCAGTACTTTTCTCTTCCCAACATTATGATGACCAAGTCAACTTGTAGCAGAATGACAAAGAAAAAAAGGACCTTTGTTTGAATTGTGTCTCTCCCACTTCTGTTGTGACCTTGGCAGATGACCCTTTATGGGCCTTAGTTTCCTCATCTTTAAAATGTTTTGGATCAGATAGCCCATGAGGAACCTGGAATCCAATAGCCTCTTTATTTAGTACAATATACAACAAAATCCCATTGTGATGATAACCAATGTTTCTATGGTGCTTTAAGGTTTGCAAAGTACTTTATGAATATAACTGTGAAGAAATAATCACCAGTTGAAAGATTTATCAGATGAAAGATTTATAAGCTTATTATAATAAGCCTGACCTCTCTGAGGCACTTGAAAATTGGATATGGACAATAATATTAATAATATATAATATAATAAATAATATTAATAAAAATAATAGCTAACATTTCTATAGCTCTTTGGTATTCACAGAGCACTTTTCAAATATTTCATTTGATCCTTACAACAGATCTAGGAGTTAGGTGTTATTATCCCTATTTTACAAATGAAGAAACTGAGGCTCAAAGAGGTTAATTGATTTGCCTAGCATCACACAGCTCCTAAGTGTCTGTGGCTGGATTTGAACTTAGGTCTCCCTGACTCCAAGCATGCAGGTGGAAACTAGAGGTCACAATTTTGAGTTCTTCCTCCTCGAAAGAATTTCTCAATGCACTTTGCCCACAATGAACTTAGACCCAAGGAACTCTGTGCCTCATACCTGATAACAGCACTGCCCTACCTCCTCCCTCTTCTTAGGTGGGAAGAACCTCTCTTTTAGGTCTTTGGCATCAGCCTGGAGCCTTTCAGTATCCCAGGCTACTTGTGGGTGCAGTGCTGTTTGGTGATTCCTCTCTGCCATGTCTTGGAAGTGAATAAGTTAAATGTGAGGAATTGAGCTGCCTGGGGAAACTCAGGAATGTAGCTCTGCCTTCTGCGTCTCCTAAAGAACACACTGTGGGAATGAATAGGCACTGAGAGCTGAAAGGGACTTTAGGGGATATTGAGTTCAACCCCTCTTTATTTCATACGTCAAAGCATAGAAAAGCTGTGACCTAACCAGGGTCAAATAGCCAGTAATGTCATAAGCAGGGTTTAAATTCAAGTCTTCCTGGCTTTAAATCCCATTCTGCATCCACTAATTCATGCTACCTCTTCTTTCTCCCAAGTAGCTTGGAAGGTATTAATTCATACCTATTTAGAAAATTATTAGCTTAGCAAATGGGAGAGGAAATCAGAATGAAAGATTTGGGATTCATGAACTCAATTCTCTGTGACTTGTTTTGAGAGTGGACCAAGTGCTTTGGAGTTTTCCTGTCTTTTTGTCCCCTTCTGCCACTTCTCAGTGGTGTGACCAAACCAGAAAAGGCGGCCAGACTCAACTCTGTTGGCTCCTCTGTTCTTTGGCAGATTTGCTGTAGTTTCTCTTAATTGTTTTTCATTTTTGCTTTAAGTGAGGAGGGAGGAGTTTAAAACTACTGACTAAAATGGGATTTGGGGGATGTCTGGCAGAATTTTTTTCTCTTGCTAACCTTTCTTCCTTCTTACCACCACACCCCATCCTAAATCCCAGTTGTTTGGACTTGTGTTCACTTACCTATCAAATAAATCCTTTTAATAGGGTCAAGTTTTAAGTCCTCCCAGATTTAGAAATGCTCCTTCCAATTTGGAGAATTTGAGCTAACAGGCTTTTACAGAATTGCTTGGTAAGTGAATGAGTGATTAATCCATGGATGGCCTAAAGTTACCCCTTAAGAAATTCACTGAACTTCAGTAATTATGCTTCATTCCTTAGTCCATTCTTTCACCAGAAGCAGCCCCACGGAAGAACAAGAAGCTTTTATCTTGAGTCCTAGAGGAGAAATGGGAATAGCCTGCAAGTTTTTCCCTATGGAGGGCTTTTTTTCCTTCTCTAGAAATGTCTATTTGAAAAGGAAATGAATGTATAACCATCTCTGGTTTTGTGTGTAGTGTGTATCAATGTATGTTTATTCTTGCATTCTTACAGTTGGTCAGGCTCTGTTAAAAAATAACACTCGGCCTATCAAAGCTTCCATCCTAAGGTAGGGGTGGAGGGGCTGTGTGTGCGCTCAGGGAATTGGTAATGGGGGCTCAGGTCATTTCCCCCATCAGTGGCTCATTTTGGTTAACTGCAGAGTGGTCCAGAATCACAGCTGTGCCAGTAACCACTCCAATAATCCACGTGAAAAGGACTTGGTGGCCCCTTTTAAATTCTATCAGTTTTTAGTGAGGAAATAATGAGCATCCATCCATGCAGCCCCCCCTTTCCCCTAATCTGAATTGTAAAGACCATAATTCAATTCTTCCATGGATCTGTGATCTCATGAATGTGGGTACTCCCTCCAGCAATACTGGTCCCAGTCAAGTCATGACCATCCATTCTGTGGGATTCTGGGACATGTCCTGTGATTCTGATTCTGAGAATCCCCCTGACAGTACTGAAAGGATTCCTCTAGATTCCTCAGCACCCCCTTATACCTAATGGAAAGCATTCAGGCTGTGCTTAAGATGGAGCATGCAGTACCAGGAGGCTGACCATTTGGTGATGAAGTCTTTCACTATGGCAACCCATGAGGTCTGAGCTTTCCAAGTTAGGTCATTCCTGCAAAGAAGGGTGTAAAAGAAGAGTTGGTTCCATTTATGAAATGATTCACTGTGATACGTCTAAAGAGAAATCTCTACTAGTGCATTTGAAATAAAATTTCATTTCTGCTCAGCTTTTTGTGCACGCATCCCTTCTGGACAAGAGAAGCACAATTTCATTTGATACTCTGGAGTGGGGAGGAGGGAAGATTGCAAAAGAAACAGATGATCCTCAGACCATAGTTTAGAGCAACTACACTGTACTTGGTGACTTGATAGCCACCTCCGTCTAGGAGCCAGACTGAGCTTAGCCACATCTGACGAGAGCCACCACGCCACTGGCCGAGGGCTAAAGCCTTTAGAATCCAGCACCAGCAAAATCAAATCACTAACCAAAGGTCCACAAGCCTTTGTGCAAAGACAGCTTCAATTCAGCACTTCCTTAGGAATGAATTTTACCACCACTGCACCTTCCTTCCACCCATTGGGGCATTGGGTTGTGACAAAGCCTGATTGCACGTTTCCTACACGAATGGTGTAGTCAAGTGGGTTCTGGTTTTGTTTTTGTTCTTAATATGTACAAGAATGAATTGACTCTAACCAGCATCTCTCTGCACATGGAACTTTAATTGCAATCATAAATTTTATTAAATGAAATCTTTTATAGTTGTGAAATGAGTAGCAAAGTTTTAGTGTCTGTGACAAACACAAAGTCTAGCATCCTGAGATTGTTTCAGTTTGGGATCCACAAGTTCTAGGTTTTGTTCCACTCTCTGCTCCTTTCCCAAGAAACTAAAACATTTTACACTTTGCATATTTTGTACTGTAAATCTTGGAAAATAAACAAATCCTAAATATGTTAATGTCATTATTCTTTTGGATGCTATGTTAATTTTGTCCCCAAAATGGTTGGTTTTCCAGGAACATGGGATCTTAGTTTTCACTTAAATTATGATTCTTTTGTTGAAGCTAAAAGAACAGACTACCAGATATAGAAGGGCAGGAGACCTGCCATTTAGTCCAAAACCCATTTAAGAAAATCTTACTTTTCATCTTGGAGCCAATCATTTGTATTGGCTTCAAGGCAGAAGAGCAGTAAGGGCTAGGCAAACAGGAGTTAAGTGACTTTTCCATTATGAGAATTAAAATTAATATCCAAATCAAATACTCCAAGTATTATATTTATAAAGTTTATTAATACTAACTTGAAGCAAAGAAAAATTAAAAAAAAAGCTCACCCAGCTGTGCATGTGGAAAAGAGAGAGAGGAGGAGGGGTTACACGCAACTATATACAAACAACATAAGCACGCAACATGGGGATGAAAGAGGAAAGAGATGCTGGGAGATGTAGTTCAAAGGTACAGAATTTTCTAATTATACACCAGGGTCGCATGGCTAGGAAGTGTCTGAGGTCAGATTTGAAGCCAGGTCCTCCTATCTCTAGGTCTGGCTCTTAATCCACTGAACCAACTGGCTTCCCCTATCTAAATTCCATTTTACAGGGAGGGAAAAAACTCCATTTATATTTTACAGGAACCTGATACCCAGAAGTGAAAGGACTTTTTCAAGATCACACAGATAGTAAGTGACAAAGTTGGGATTTGAGCATGGGGCCTGAAATTCCAAATCTTGCTCTTTCCACCGTATGCCTCTGAAAGATGTAGTTTAAAAAAAACAATCAAGACTATTGAAATCATAAAACCCAAGCTTAAAAATGGAGATTTAATGAATGCCTGGCATTGTTAGGTTTTATGGTAAAGGAATAATTTTTAAAAATTGATATATTGCTAGAAAGATATTTCTAGGATGCAGAACTTAGAGAAAAATAGCTTCTCTCTAGGGAATTCTGTACACTTCATTTATTAAGCACCTTCTTCACACAAGACACATGGGTTCAGGTGAGACAAATGGTATTAGAACTTTCCTGTCAGTGGTTACCTCGTGATGTGAAGGGCCTGGGCACACTGAGTCATGACCTGCTATCCTGATAAAATTCTTTCTGAAAGTGCAGGAGAAATTCCTAGGAACTAGGAATCTAGTGAGGAACATCTGTATTGCCCAGCGATTCCCAAAGTGGGCGCCACCACCCCCTTGTGGGTGCTGCAGCGATCCTGGGAGGTGGTGATGGCCACAGGTGCACTTGGGGGCGGTGAATAACTGTAAGGGGGTGGTGATAGTATGTGACAGGGGGAGCTAAGTAATATTTTTTCTAGAAAGGGGGCAGTAGGCCAAAAAAGTTTGGGAACCCCTGGTATAGCCTTTAAATGTGCTTTTTCTCTCTCCTACATTGGTCTCATGCATCAGACACTCTAGATCCCTTCTCTTTTCCACTCCCACCAAAATGGAGCCTGGAGAGCTGACATTGTTCCCCAATGGTAGTGCCAGCCCCTCTTAAAAGTACTAAGCCCTACAAATAATTTTACAGGTTTTATTTACATAGTAAAGGACTCAGAAAAAAAAATAATAATAAAATCAAAATGGAGAGACCCTCTTTCCCATTTCTTCCCTAATCCCATCTTAGAGAATTATATAGTTCCCATAATTTACAGTATTAGTCTGGGACCACTTTTCAGTGGAACTAAATCTAGAGAAAAAGTTAGAATTTGTTTTTACCCTTTGCTCTGCCATAAAAAGATATCCATCTTTGAATGGGTTCTGTCTTCTGTTTCTGGCAACCGATACTAGTTACCGTTTGGTGCTTGTCCCTTTCTACCTTCTATTTTCGTCTAAGACAAATGAGCCAGGCTTTGGAAATGGTTCCAGGCCATTCTTGGCATGAGGAAGGACCAGAGAAAATACTTGTAATAACATTAAGAACTCATTTCTATGGTTCTTTAGATTTATAAAGTGCTTTCTTCCCAGCAACCCTGAGAGCTAGGTAATGCTAACATTTATTTTTCTTATGGTACACATAAAAAAGCTGAGGTTTTGAGAGGACGGGGCTTAGACTAGGTTTTACTGTGGGGTGAATCCCACCCAAGACACCTTTTAGGGGGAGGGGAGCCAGAAGCAGATCACAGTGAAGGTTAAGTGTGACTTCTACTGTGAGGGGAAGCCCTGATTGGGAAGGCTCATGCCCCCACTACAAAAATAAAAAATGGCACAGTCTGTGCATTCAGAAAACTTCCAGTGGAGTGTAAGGACACTAAATCAGGAGGGAG
Organism: Gracilinanus agilis; assembly: GCF_016433145.1. Lineage (NCBI taxonomy): Eukaryota > Metazoa > Chordata > Mammalia > Didelphimorphia > Didelphidae > Gracilinanus > Gracilinanus agilis. Next base: position 467,169,575 of record NC_058133.1, read on the forward strand.
AATATGATTGAATGCAGAGGAAAGGCCAGTGGTTTAAGAAATTCAGGAGAGATGGATCACATCATTGGGGAAGCCTGTGGTATGTGTGTTGGGTCTTGAAGGACAGGGTTCACCGCACCAGTTGGGGGAGATTTGAAAAAGCAGACAACTCAAATGCAGAGAAGTAGGAGAGGGAAGGCCATTGTGAGCTGATGACTAGTCCAGTTTGTTCAAAAAAGTGCATGAAGGGCATCATCAGTGTGAGATAAGGCTGGAAAAAGAATCTGGAGCCAGATGGTAATTCACTTGGAATTAGCAGGTAGAAAGAAGCTCTTTGAGCCCACTGGAGGCAAGGAGAAAGGTGGCATCCACTCGGGTCTTTTTGTAAGGCTCATTTTTAGTGAATGGTGTAGGTGGGTTTAGTTTTTAAGGATTGGGATGTTTGCTTTTGGAAAAGCTAAAGGCAAATTACTCAAATAAGGGAAGCTTCCCTTTTATCTGTGTTTATCTTGCTCACCTACACTTCTTATCTCCTAATCTTTTCACCTCAGCTCTGCAGACAGCATATGAATAGATTCTTTCTTGGCATGAGGAAGGACCAGAGAAAATGCTTGTAACAACATTCAGTGCTCAATTCCATGGTTCTTTAGCTTTGTCAAGTGCTTTCTTCCCAGCAACCCTGATAGGTAATGCTACCCTGGTAGGTAATGCTAACATTTGTTATTGTTATGGTGCATATAAAGAAGCTGAGGTTTAGAGAGGATGGGACTTGTACTACTTTGAATGGCCAATGGGAATCCCACCTAAGATGCTTATTAGATATGTGACCTTGGGCAAGTCAATTAACCTCTGTGGACCTTAGCTATAGATAGAGCATCCAGCCCCGAGTTAGGAAGATCTAAGTTCAAATCCAAACTCAGATACTTACTAGTTCTTTGACCTTGGAGAAGTCACATAAACTCTGTCTACCTCAATTTCCTCAATTGTAAAATGGGAATAATAAAAGTACCTGCTTCTCAGGATTGTTGTGATGATCTAATAAGAGTATTTGTAAAAAATGTGTGGCACAGTGGATAGAACACCAGACCTGGAGTTGAGACCTCAAATCTAGCCTTAGACACTTCCTATCTGTGTGACCCTGGATAAATCACTTAATCCATTTGCCTCTCCCTTGGTCTTTTGTCTTAGCTGTTACTAAGACAGAAAACAAGGGGTCTAAAAAATTTTAAGTGCTTAACATAGTGCCTGGCACACAATAGATGTTATATAAACACTTATTCCCTTTATTTCTTTTTCCTTAGTTTCCTAATCTGTAAAATGAAGGACCTCCGAGGTCCCTTTTAGCTGTGAATGTATGATTCCATGTCAGGTATAGGATTAGAATCCAGGTTTCTCTCCTGTCTTGTGGCATGCCTCCTCTTCTATCAGATTGCTTTATAGAGTGAGTTCTTCATAGAATTAAGGCACTGTTACCAAAAGGTATCTCTCAGAACAAAGAACTCACTTTACCCACCAAACCTGCTTTATAGAAGGGAGTATTTGTGCCCCCTTTAAACGGGGCAGCTTTTTCTCTTATGCTTAGGCACTTCTCTGACAGGGCTGCCAGCTGTCAGGAGCTGTTTGTGTGAATTTATTGGGCTATTATTAAAAGAGGAGAGAGGTATATTTGAGGTTGACACTGAGGAAAGAAATGTCTCTGCTTTCCCACCAAGAACTCCAGGAACTTAGACGAGAAACAGAATCCTTGGATGGAAGGTCTTAGCCAGTGCCATTTCTAGTGCTTGAAGAAGAGCTAGAGACCGGTCAGTGACTCATGAGATGAAGTCTCCTGACAATCTGAATTTCTTCAAAATGGACTTCCCAAATGGGGTTCCCAGGGGCATAAAAATCCAGTTAGAAAATTGTACCAAGTGGGGTAACCTGTACCTAAAAGCTTTTGTGCTCAAATGAATAATACACCCATCCTTTTTTTTTTTTCTGAACAACAAAAATAGACCAAGTATGATTGTTCTCAGTCTTTTAAAGCATGAGCAGCCAGCCCCACAGGCACAGAGGAAGTATCAGAGCTGGGTCTAAATTGGGCTGCCAGACTCTGAATCTAAACTTTTTTTCTACTATACCATAAACATCTATGTAATTAACATGCTGTTGGTGATCTCCCAGATTCAAAGGAAATGAAGAAATGATCAAGGCACCATCTTAACTGTAAAAATGACAAAAGCCAGTTTGAAATTTTAAAGTAGGATTATTATTTTTACAAACAAATGTAAAGGTTTTTATCCATTCTTGACAATAAAACAATGAACCACTTTCCAAAGCATGATGGGTAACCCTATCTTCCTAATGCTTATCATCCTGGATATGACCTCTAAAAGGAGACTAGAGGAATCATTGTTCCAGCCTCCACTGGGTGAAATAGGTGGGGAAAAAATTACTGGAGCCCCATCCCTGAACACAGACATATTAGAAGGGACAGTAGGAGGAACACTGCCTTACTTCGATTGCACAGTTTTGTGGTACTCAGCTCTAGAGAATGATTAAGACTAGTTGTTAGTCTGGAGTCCCAACAGAAAACAAAAAAGAACTGAGGAATTACTTTGTTGATCCTTTGATGGGTCCATGAGCTCATTAATGCAGATTACATCCCTTCCATATCTTTGTATACTGTGAAATTCTCTTTCCTAAATCTTCCTTAAGAGGATCTACTCAGTGCCCTGGAAGCCATTGTCTGATTTTTTTTTCTTGTCCACAAGACACACAAGTGGTCCTTTCTCAGTCATATATGTACCAGATGGTATTTTTTATGAATTCTCACTTATTTCTTATCAGCCATCTTACAATGTTCCAGAGTTCTAACACAGCGGTACAATTTAAAGAGGCTACAGCTTGATAGATCCTCCTGAGAATGAGAGCCCAAAGTTAGTAATCAGGGACTGAATAGAATCATAGATCAAAGCCCAATTGGAATAACAGCTTCAACAACTACTTTTCTGAGTCATTTCCCAAAAGGTCCAGAAGACATTCAGGTAGTCTTAGAAGTCTCCCAGAATGCCAAAGCTGCAAACCTTGAAAAGCATCCAGATCATACTGTGGGACAGTCCACCAGAATCTTATACAGAAAAGAAGTATATGAGGAAATAGGGCTAACTCTGTTTTTCCCAATTGACTGAGTAATAATTATCATTAGGAAACTATTTTGGTGAATAAGTCTACATACATGAGTTGCCAATTTTCAAAGAATTAGAAGAGGCTAAAAACACACAACACTGCAACTCTACTGAACATGATTTAAGCTTTCTTTGATGATTCAGAAGGCAATTCAGGATCTCCCAGTGCTTCAGGGTCACAATTATAAATCTTGATTCTGATTGCACTAGAGATGTGTAGAAATGCTAATTAATAGGAACCTCAGTTTGATAAGATGTCAGAAAAGAAAAATAAAAACAAACCCAGTTTTTTTCCATGAAGAGAAAACTACAATGATAGAGAAGAAACTACAGGCATACAAAGGTGTACAATTGCCGTGAGATTGTATTTGGCTCATTTACAGAGCTTTTGAGACAAGAGAAAGAATGCAGGAAAAGGGGTGGGATGGGAGAAGTGTCAATATTTTAAATAGCATCCAATAAAGTCGAAATTTTGATACTGAAAAAAGGTATCATAAATGAATCTTTGACAAAGTTAAGAATTTCCGGGTTTAACCTATTGCCATGAGCATGAGCCATTCTAGGCTATCTTGAGTTTGGATTCTAAGTTAATGGGCATATTTGTCTAATTTAGGAGTATGCTCCTAAATTAATTATAGAGTATTTCCCATGGTATCTGATTCTAAGATTACTCTAGCTCGGGGGACATTTCAAAACCTGATTTCTATTATCATCATAGTTCGATATAAAAAGTAAACTTGAGAATAGTCATGAGGAGACCTTTTTTTTCTCATCATCCAGTTGTTGGCACTGTCATGATCCCTGTATTTTGGGAATAAGGGAAACAAGTTGCTAAATTCAGTAATATGTGAGTGGTTTTTCTTGTCCTAATGGGATGTCTGGTCTTAAGACGAGGCAGGACATTACAACCAGACATATTCCCTATCCTCTCCTTTTCACTCTCCTGTTTCCAAGCTATATCCACTAGTAATCCCTCACATTTTACTTGGAAGGAATTGCTCAGTTTTCTTATTTTTGATAATGAAGGAGTAGAAAAGGAAGACTTAAAAATAAGGGAAGGAACTCTTTGGGACTGCCTGCTCCTAGCTCCCATTCTGACTTTAAAGGATAATGAATTAAAATGGTTCAGTGTTTGTGAGAATTTCAGCTTAAGAGCTATTCATCCTCATCATCGCTGTCATCATCATCATCGTCATCGTCATCATCATCATCATCTTCTTCAGAGTTGTCATCATCATCATCGTCATCATCATCATCATCATCACCATCATCATCATCATCATCTTCTGTATTTATTTTCCCAGAAAGTACATCTTCTATCCAATCTTCTAGTTCTTCAGCAGTAGGTAGGTCATCATCATCTGGTATGTCCATCCAAATACTGTCCGCCTATAATAGAGAAATAATAGGAGTGAATGGATATTAGAATGGAAGCTACTGAGGACAGACTGGGTTAAGTGGTCCTAGCTGGCAGAGAATAGAACACATATTCATTCAGAGAAGATGTTTAAAATTGCTGGCTAACTGAAAACCATCTCTACAAGCAAAAAACTGTGAGAACAAGATAATCTTAAGAGTTGCAGGGAGCGCAGGAGATTGCTAGTCCAACTCATACCTATCTGTGAATTTCCTTGACAACACTCTCAAAAAAGTCACCCAACCTTTTCTTAAAGACCTCTGGTGTGGAGAATCATATTACCTCAAATTACAAGGGCTGCTGCCTCAAAAAGGTCTATCCATTCTGAATCTTTTAAAGAAAAACAAACTACATTCTTTCAGCCTTTTGGCTTCCTGTAACTTTGTCTGAGCTTCTATATTGCCCATAAATAGAATCTTTCTGCCTTCTTCTTTGTTCTTATAATTCACATAAAAGTCTCTGGAAGTTTTTCAAAGGACCTGAATTATTTAGGTAATTTCCATTATATACAATTTGGAAAAAGAGCTCTACACATATTCAGAGGTTTTTTTTAAAGGGCATTTAACTATGTATTAGTAAGACTCAAGACTGCATCTCACCCCACCCCACTTCTCCCAACTTCATCTCTCTGGTCATAATTCAAATTAGGGATATTTGAGTTATGGACAATCCCTGGGCATAGAAGAGCTGAATTAAGTCTCCCACCTGTTCTAGGGGGAAGTGAGAGTTCTTCCCCTTGACCCCAATTATCCCCATGTCTAGGCACAGAGAAAAATAAATAGGTTCTTGTACTGTCTCCAAGTGTATGATACTTACATCTGTTACATTCACCACTCCAATCTGTGGCCTGAACAGGTCAATCTTAAAAGTCTTCTCCCAGTAGGCAATGAGCTGTGGCAATAAAGAATACACTTAGGGGACAGAAGAAACTTTCTATCATCAAAATCACTGTACATAATTAGACAAGTCTGCTATTCTGCAGCTATTCTAACATGGTTTCCTAGTAGGCAATCAAACCCATTTAAGGATTCTATCTCACATAATCCTGGGCATAAATTGAGTGGCCAAAGGAAATAAATGGCACAACTTCTGCCCTTGAGAAGAGTGATCTCTAGGCATAAAACAGTTCAGTTAAACCAGAGCTAGAGCTAAAGAGCACCTTAATAAAAATTTTATTACTTTTGGAAGAAAAGGGTGTTGAGATATATATGTTTTTATCATGATTATTACCATCACTAGGACACTGATGTCATGGCTCCCAAAAGTCTCTCTCCGGAGGCCTCTTGGTCTTGCCAATAATTAGCCTTTTTTTTTTGTTTGTTTCTGTTTCTTTTTAAGACATCTTAACCAAATGAGCATTAGATCCGGCCATTGTTCAGGCTTGGAAGAATAAACTAAATTTGTTAGCACCCTTCAAGACTTGCTGTTTTTAATACTTCAAGTGCCTGGAGGACACACCCAAGTAATGAGAAAACCCAGCCTATTCATTACTAGATTGAATATTAGCCAACAAAGCTGGCTGCCATTGTTGACAGTAGTCAGTCAGTGTTTGCACTTGAGCTGTGACTTACACTCCAGTACAGAGAGAGGCAAAGAGTCAGGCCCTCTTGTCCTACTCAGAAGACTTCTCATAATTTATTTACAGTCCCCTCTCTTTCTTTCTTTAAGGTTAGACTAAAATAATGGAGCCAAGGCACCTAGCATTTGGGCGTCTTTGGCAACTCTCATATGGCTACGTCCTCTAAAGTCTCCCTTCCCTGTTGACTGGAGGATAAAGAGAATGTGGGACTGGGAAAAGGGGCAGAAGTAGGAGAGAATGTTGGTCTATCATTGGGGAGCGTTTATTGCACTTTTCATGGTTAGAGAACAGAAAGTGGGATGGGAGAACCACTGGGCAGGTTTTCCTTTATGGCCATCCTAGTTGGACAAAGTTGAAGGATGATTCCAGGATGAGGGGGGAGAAAGAAAACAGTGACATTCAATGTCCACAGTGGGAAGAATGCAGAATTTGGAGTCAGAGGAGGACTTCGGTTGGAATCTCTGACATTGGGGTTCAACAAGACCAAGAAGTAGCATTTTTAGAGCACTTTTATGGTTTGCAAGAACTTTACAAATATTGTCTCATTTAATCCTCACAAGAAACCTTCATTTAATTATTGTTGTCCTCATTTTACAGATGACACTGAGGTTAAGGTTTAAGTGACTTGTCTAGGGTCACACAGCTAGACAATGTGGGTTCCAGAAAGCTAATTAACCTCTCTCTGTTCTATATGTATATAAACATATATACATACATATATATATATAATTTCTTTAGAAAAATTTATTTAGAAAAAAATTTAACTAATTTTTTAAAATTTTGAGTTTAAAATTCTTTCTCCTGCCTCCCCTCCCATCCCTTGAGAAGGCAAGCAATATGATATCAATTATGCATATAAAGTCATGCAAAACATTTTACCATTTTAGCCATGTTGCAAAAGAAAAAACCACAAAAATAAAGTAAGAAAAAGTATGTTTCCATCCTTCAATTTCCCCTTCTATAAAATGAGGAGCTTTGAACCAAATGGTGTCTAAGGTCTTTCCAGCTCTTAATTTAAAATCCACTGATCCTCACTGCACTGACACTTCTTATCCACCAAATTTGATTGTCAGAGTCTGTGTGGGCCTCAGGGGTCGGTTTCCTAGGAAGCAGGACCCCAAGAGAATTCCAACTCTTCCATTCCCATCCCTCAACTCTCCAGAAGCCACAGAAAGATAGCTTAGGACTGTGATGAGGAAATAACACCCAGGACTATAGTGTCTGCGATGGAAGTGGGAGTGGGGGAAATTGGGTGAAGGTCATAAGTGATGGAAAGCAGTGGCTGCTCCCTCTGACTCCCCAGGTTCAGGGCTGATTTGGCAGGGATGCTTAGCAGGGACACTGAAAAGGATTGGGATCTAAGGAATCCTCTGCATTCAAGCTAACAACAAAAAACCCTGATGTTTTCTCAGAGTGGTCTGTTCCAAATCAATATCTCTGTCCCCCCTTCCCCCAAATACCCAGTTTGCCACAGTGTGGTGCTCTTCCACCCAGAAAATAATATTAAAAAGAGGAAAAGAAGCAACGTTCCGAGCTGCAGGGAAAAGTGATTCTCTGGCATCTTTTCCCTTTCCCCTACCTTGCAAACCCATTCTTTAGAATCCTCAAAGTCAAAATGGTTTTTATAATAATGCTATTTACTATAATAACAAAACTATTTTCATAATAATAATACTGTTTACTATAATAATAATAGTTTTATAATTTTTTATTTCTAATTTGGTAAATATCCATATGTAGAACCACATAAGCAACAGCTCTTTGCTAGGTGGGTCTTCAATTCATTTTTATGAGTGCAAAGAGGTCCTGAGACTAAAAGAAATTGAGGACTTTTTCTGGAAGGGTCCAAACCATGTCTCCCTCAAGTCCTGACATCCAAGGAGTGAATGCTTCTGCCAATTCAACTTTTCCTTGAGTTTCTGCAAGGTACTAAATTCAGAATTATCTTTAATCATCAAAACACCAATGTCTCAGGCAGTCTTCGATTCAATAGCCTCATTCAGTCTATACAAGTAATCTTTCATTTATTACTCTTTCTCTAATGCTTCATGTTCATGTACTCCTTCTTGTCCTGTTCTCCAAGAAAAAGAACCTTAACTAAAACAGGGCAACAAGGACCTCACCACTGGACACCAAAATTTAGAGTGCCAATAATCCTAATACTCTTATAGCAGAAGTGTAGAAAAAAATCTAAATTTAGCAACTAGTTAGCAAGAATAACTAGTTAATGTGGCACAGTTGAATATAATAGACTTTTCTGTTAGCAGCAATGCAATGACCCAGGATAGTCCAAAAGAACTTATGAGAAAGAACACTATCCACATCCAGAGAAAGAACCATGGGAGCAGAAACACAAAAGAAAAAATAGAACCGATCACATGGTTCGATGGGGATAGGATTGGGGTTTTGATGTTAAAGGATTGCTTTACTGCAAATATGAATAACATGGAAATAGGTTCTGAACAATGATACATATATAACCCAGTGGAATTGCTTGTAAGCTCCAGGATGGGGAAGGGAAGAGGGGTGAGAAAAATCATGAATCATGTAACCATGGAAAAATGTTCTAAATAAAATAATTTAATTAAAAAAAGAATAACTAGTTAAAATTAGAAGCTGTTAACTGATTATGCTTCTTCACCACAGGTAAGTTTCCCCTGAGTTCCCATCTCCCAGATGCCCCCCTCCCATTCCTAGTAGCAACCTCATAGCATCCTAGAACTTCCCTACTCCTCCATCCCTGTCAGCTGAAGTTCTTTTAAAAAATGTTTCTTTGATGGGGGGCAGCTGGGTAGCTCAGTGGATTGAGAGCTAGACCTAGAGACGGGAGGTCCTAGGTTCAAATCTGGCCTCAGACACTTCCCAGCTGTGTGACTCTGGGCAAGTCACTTGACCCCCATTGCCTACCCTTACCACTCTTCCACCTATAAGTCAATACACAGAAGTTAAGGGTTTAAAATTAAAAAAAAAATTAAAAAAAATGTTTCTTTGAATCAATCCCTGGTTTGGGCATCCCCCCCCCCAAAAAAAAAAACAACCAAAAATCAAAAACAAAATGTTTATCTGAGGGTGTACATCGAGGTTATTTGCCTCAGGCACCAAAATGATTCATTATAGCCTTGCTAATAGAAAATATTAAACTAGAAAGGGGAATAAAGGTAGGAACTGAGTCTTTAAAACTTACCATTGGGAAGTCATCTGGGTCAATCCATACTATACTCAAGTCGGGATTGTTGGTATTGTCCCTGGCCACTTGTTTCAGGATCTCCAGGAACTCAAAACCATCTGAAAGAATATTTATAATATTAAGTAGCGAATGTGGCCATGCTGCTTCTAAGATGGAAGGAGAAGGGAAACCTATAGAGATAGACGTATTTTTGGGGCCACTGGGGAAAAACGTCTAAACTGTAGGATGTTTATATAAAATTCTACAAAAAAATGCAGTTATTTGGGAACAACAGCCATGAAATAGATAACTCTGTACTTTGATGGGAATATAATATCATTAATGTAGGTAAACCCTCCGTTTGTCAAAACGGATCCCATTCATTTCTCCTTCCCTGTGATTCTTGACCATGTCCTCTTCCAGTTGATCTCCTAGAAATGATTAAAGAACTTCCTCTAGGTCAAAAACTCTTAACCTTTGTTGTGCCATGGATTCCTCTCATAGTTTAGGGAAGCCTTATAGATACCCTCTTAGGGAAAACAAAACAAAACTTTGAAATCCATAAAATAAAATGTTACCAAGGAAATCAATTCTATTGATACATAATCATCCCTCACTATATTGTGGTTCACTTATGGAAACTTCACTATATTTGTTTTTTGTTTTTTTTTGTTGTTGTTGTTGTTGTTTTTCTTTTTTTAATATATCTAGTTCTCTATCATGAAGCTACACTTATTGCAGCACACTATTGGTTAGTGGAATGAAAGGCGACCAACCACAATGCTGTGTTCTATATCCTGAGCTTCGATCAGCTTGGTGACTGTAGGTTAACAAAGAGTGTGGGAAAGATTTAAAGGAGCGTGGGAAGGGTTTATAAAGCCTTAAAATAGATATAAATAATAAAATAAATATGATGCCTCTACTTCATGTATTTTCACTTATCACGGGGGTCTTTGGAACGTAACTCCGGAGATTCTCTGTATAGTTGTTAGCATATTTTTTTAAGTTTGTAGACCCCCAAGTTAAGGACCCCTGCTCTAAGTCTTTAAGAGATCAGCATAGTGGACAGCTGGTTGACTCAGTCAAGAGAGCCAGACCTAGAGAAGGGAGGTCCTGGGTTCCAATCTGACCTCAGACACTACTTAGCTGTGTGACAACCCCCAATCCCAAGCCTTTACTGCTCTTCTGCCTTGGCATCAATATACAGTATTGATCCCAAAGCAGAAGATAATGATTTTTTTAAGAGAGAGATCAGGATAGTACGGTGGATAGAGTATTGCCCTTGGAGTCAACAGGACCTGAGTACAAGTTCTACTTGACACTATGTGATCTGGGCAAGGCATGTAATCTCTCTGGGTCTCACTTTTTTTTAATTAGTAAAATGAAGAGATGGACATGATGTCCTCTGAGGTTCCTTCCGGCTCTAAATCTATGAACCTTCAAAAAAAGATACATTGGTATTTAAAGGAAATTAATTCAACAACTGCTTACTGAGAGCCCACTATGTGCCTAGCACTGTGCAGGGAATTGATTTATAGGAGAGAAATATTCAGCCTATGTCCAGCCTGGACACAAGGTAGATACTGATGGCAGAGCTTTCTTGACCTTACCAAAGGGTAAATGCTCTGGCTCTTTAATGGCTCAAAATGCAATGAGTTGCTAAGGTAGGATGGACCAGCCCAAGGACAGAGGGACCACCATTGTTTTTCTCTCTCCCCCTCCCTCCCGTCCATCTTGCTTCAGCTGTGGTACTTTGCCAGATGCCTTACTGCTTTTTCTAACAAGAAGCAGAAGTTCTCTACTCAGGAGGAAGCTGACCTTGAACTTTTTAATTTTGGCAACTGGATATCCTGTGAGACCAGTTTAACAGCTCCAACTCTGCTTTGCTAGGTAAAATTGAGAGTCCGTTCAAATTGCTATCCATTTAAGTCCTGAGGGGGTGTGAAGTTAAGATGCTTATAAGCATGATGAGAATCTCTTAGAAGATTTTGTAATTAAAAGAAAAAAGTATCATACACCTGTGCAATTTGAAGGAGGAGTCTGGGTATGAGTACTAACCAAGATGGCAATCCTTGGCACCATCTACCAGAATATCATAGAATCATGGCATAAAGAGATTTTAGAAATCATCTTGGCTGGCCTCTGCTTTGAACATAAATTCCCTGGCAAATATATCTAACAGGTAGTCTTCCTGCCTGAGCTTGAGGACCTCTAGGGATGAGAAACTCATTAATTCCCAAAGTAATCCATTTCCTTTTGGCGTACTGTGGTCATTAGAAAGTTCTTCACGGTAATCATGAAAGATAGCCAAGGTATTTCACTATCACATTTTGCCATGTTCTGTTTATTTATGTATATATTTTTGTCTCTATTGGATTATAAAGGCATTGGAAGGAAGAATGGACCTCTGAAAACTTTGCTTTCCTCAGTGTATTTGCATTTCGTTGTATCCTATTGACCTTTGTATTCACAATAACTGATATAGATCGCATCTCAGGTGCTCAACAATTATTTCTTGAATAAATGAATGAATGAATGAATGAACTTCCAGAGAAGTTCTGGCCAAATCCTCTACCTACAGGCAGTTGAATATCCAACTATTCAGGGCTGGTGATTATCTGTTCTTAAAGTTTCCAGGTGATGGATACCACTTGGGACGATAACAAAGGAAAATTGTCTACTAGTATTCCTGCCTCATTTTCTGCTCATCCATCATCACAAGTGGAATGAGTTCAAGGAGATATGTTCCACTTCTATAGCTGCTGCCCCATTTCTCCTTAGCCTCATAACTTCTTCTTCCTTTGGTGAGGGAACACATGTGTGGACTATGGAGAACATGACCATACCATAGATTTCCTGCAGTAGCTCATTCCTCTTTCTATTTTCTGGATAGTGAAGAAACTATTCCTTTTATCAACTAAAATGCTTCCATTAATTTCTGGCAATTCTGTCCTTCTAGCTCCCAGCTCTACTCTTCTACCCTTACCATACATGACACGATCTTTATCTAAAAGATTATTACTGGAAATCAGTTAAACTACCTCATGAATTTTTCTTCTAAAAGTTAAATAATGTCAGTTCCTTTAACGTTTTTCCTCAGAATATTTTTTTTCACTGCTTCCATCTCTTTTCCTTATCCCTTACCTCCTTTCCACATGCCCCAATTGTTTGGATGCTCTCTACTAAGGTTTTATATTCTTTTAAAGTTTTATGATCCAGATAGGATGATGGCATTTCTGGTCAAGAAAGATTGTTTTTCCAGCATTATATATCACATTCTTTAAAAAAAATTTTTTTTAATTGGGAAGAAATACATTTTTGCTATATCCTACTTCCTCCTTACATTGAAATAAGAAAAAAAATCTAGTAACAATTATGCATTGTCAGGTTATCAGATGTTTTTTAGCAGACAAATCAATATTATGATTATTTTCTTTTCTATTTTTGTATTCTTTTCCTTTAAACCTGTACATTCTGCCTTATAAATAACTCTAAGACAAAAGGGTAAGGTCCAGACAAACAAGGTTAAGTGACTTGCCCAGGGTTACACAGCTATGAAGTGTCTGAGGTCAGATTTGAACCTTTTCATATGCCAAGCCATCTATCCTCTATCCTCTATCCTCTGAGTCACCTCATTCCCTATTAGATATCACATTTTTGAAATAATTTAATTGAACAAAACCAATTTTCTCTATTTCTCCATTTTTTCCCACATTGAAACAAGAAAAAAAATCTAGTAACAAGTATACAAATTTAAACTATCACATTCTTTTTTTACCAAATCAATATTATTATTATTCTCTTTTCTATATATCATATTTTTAATTTTTTTAAACTTATTTTCTGTCTTAGAATCAATTCTCTGTATTGGTTCCAAAGCCGAAAAGTGGTAAGGGCGAGGCAATGGGAGTTAAATGACTTGTCCAGGGTCACACAACTAGAAGTGTCTGAGGCCAAACTTGAATCCAGGACCTCTCATCTCTAGGCCTGGCTTTCAATCCAGAGTTACCAACCTGCTCCACCCAAATTTTTTAAAATTGTAAAAAAGACTATTTTTCTCTATATCTCCACTTCCTCCTCATGCTGAAATAAGAAAAAAAAACACCTAGTAACAAACATGCATATTCAAGCCATCACATTTTTAACAGACAAAGCAATGTCAGAATAATTTTTTCTATATATTATATTCTTCAAAAACTTTTTAATTTAACAAAAACCTATTTTTCTCTTATTTTGCATATCGAAATAAGAAAAAGAATCTCATAGCATATGCATATTCAAGCTATCACTTTCTTTTCTTTGACAGACAAATCAATTATCATCATTATTTTCTTTTCTATGACACTAATTGATGTCTGAGTCTGATTTAATTTATGTTTCATGATAATTTCCAGGTCTTTTCCTTGCATAGTTGTGCCTTTTCTTTCCTGATCTTGTATCTAAATGAGAGTTTTAAATTTTCTTTTGGTAGTACTTTTCATTATCTGTATCACCTTGAACCCATCTTCTTTTTTTTTTAAATACTTTTTGTCTTAGAATTAATAATATATATTGGTTCCAAGACAGAGGAGTGGTAAAAGCTAGGCAATGGGAGTTAAGTAGGGTCACACAGCTAGGAAGTATCTGAGGCCATATTTGAACCCAGGACCTCCCATCTCTAAACTTGACTCTCTATCTAATGAGCCAGCTACCTGCCTCCAAAACCTATCTTCTAGAGTCTAATCCATTTCTTTTTAAACCCTTACCCTCCATCTTGGAACCATTCATTTGTATTGGTTCCAAGGCAGAAAAGCAGTAAGGGTAGGTAATGGAGGTTGAGTGACTTACCTGGGTCACACAGCTAGGAAATGTCTGAGGTCAGATTTGAACACAGGATCTCCCATCTCTAGACCTGGCTCTCAATCCACTGAGCCACCCAGATGTCCCTATCTAATTCATTTTTTCAAAGATTTGTTTCCTAAATCATTGGAGGCATTTTTGAATTTAACTTTTATTATATACAGTGTGACTATCTGATTTAATGTAGGTGTTCAGTGAGTAGACTGTGTTGGGCTTTGAGTCAAGAACACCCCAGTTCAAATCTGGCTTCAGACACTAGCTGTGTGACCTTTGCCTGAGGCTGCCTCAGTTTCCTCAACTGCAAAAATGGGAATCATAATAGCATCTCCTTCCCAGAGTTGCGAGGATCAAATGAGACTTGTAAAGCACCTGACACAAAGCCTGGCACATAGTAGGCCCTATATAAAAGTTAACTATTATTATTGTTAAATATCATTACTTTTATCTTTATGGGTTGAAAATTCTTTTCCACCTCTCAGAGGGTTTTAGGGGTATGGCACCTCTGAGAACTAGAAAATCTGCATCAAAAAATCTTTTGGTTCTCCCTTTGTATCATGGCATTTTACAGCTCCATTTTGTAAAATCTGGGTGAAGTATTTAGCCATAAACTCTATGTAGATCCATGTTAACATTTCTAGCCTTTGTGTGTCATCCATTAGCTTTCACTTTTTTTTTCAAACTTCAACTTTTTACTTATTTTAACATACAAAAAAAGAAATTGTGTATATTTACGGTCAAAAGAGACAATAATTTGGTTTTATACAATACTGTCCCTATAGTTTATGCATTTCTGAGTTTCTAAACCTTTTCTGTGTTGTGTGTTATCTGTGGTTTCCACAAAACTCCCCCCAAGTTCCCATTTTATTTCTCATGGCGACTGGAGATACCACAATGGGGCAAGTCTCCATGTGAGATTCCTGTATTGTCCAAATGAGTTATGAAGGGATCCTCTCTGGTCTTTGGGTGCTGTGCTATCTTTCTAAAGCCCTGGGCTATTCCCCGGGTGGCAGCAGCATCTCCTGAATCACCTTAGTCTCTCTCTGTGGAGGCTGGTTTACTCTAGACTGGTTCTTTCTGAATCTGAGTTACTGGACCACTGAGAGCCATAAGGAGCAGCTACTGTCCCCACATTAATCAGAAGGCAAACAGTCCGGGTAATTCGAATGGAATGGACTGCCACTCACACACTGATGTGCCCCAGAGACCATCTCTTGCCTCCTGCCCCACTGAAGGCAGTGCTAAAAGATCAAAGGACAAAGCATTGTATGCTGTTCAACTCTCATGCCCTTCATTCAATCTGGCTTTGCTCCATACTTGGGAGCAGAGATGGAAAAGTCACCTGGGTAGTCCTTGGCTCTCCTGGGAAGGAGGGTGGTAAGGACTCTCTTCTCCATTGGTGGTCTGTCTGTGTCCCAATCCACAGAATAAGGAAGCCTTTTCTAGGGAAATTTTTCTTTTTTCCCCAGAGGGCCCCAAACATAAACCTACTTTACTGCTGTTCCCAGAATCAAGAAAACACTGAGAATATACCACATATTTCATCTGAGATGTACCAGAGCTAGGGAAGTACAGCGAGCACCTTTGCACATTGGCAAAAACAGCAGAACTAAGGTAATCCTGCCAATAGAGTGGAGAAGCTCTGTAAATAGGTGGATTAGAGAAAAGGAATCAAGTTTAGTGAGAAGAAACAAGGTTAAAGGCCCTTTAGGAAAAGAAGGGATTGGATCCAGGATGAAGGAGGGAAAGAAAATGAAATGTGTAAACATGGGAAAGTATTTTTAAAAGAGCAAAGAAAGGGAGATACCCCACTGAATCTTGAGTAATTACTTATTTATTACAATTTTTTAATTATAATTTTTTTTTTTTGCAAAGGAGGCTAGATGGAGCCTCTGAAACTAAATAGGAATCCATCTTCCTCTTTTCAATCATTTTTCAGTTGTGTCTGACTCTCCATGACCCCATTTGGGGTTTTCTTGGCAAGGATGTAGAAAGGGTTTGCCATTTCCTCTTCCAGCTCAATATACAGATGAGGAGACTGAGGAAAAGTTAAATGATTTGGCCTGAGTTACACAGCTACTAAGTGTCTGAGGCTGGATTTGAACTCAGGAAAATGAATCTTCCTGACTCTAGTACTGACACTGTAATTGTCCATTTAGCTTCATGGTTTTTCTCATCTCAGAAAGGTAGAGTTCCTAAAAGGACCCAGGCAGTTATCCCTTGGGCAAGAATTTTTCCCTTTATTACTAGGTACTACACAGATGAGACAAAATGAAAAAGGACAGCTCTCCAAAGAGATTTATTTCCCATGACACACTGAGGTGTTTCTAGCCTCAGGCAGGGGCCGACTTTCAGTCTTGAGATCCCTGTAGCCAAGATTAAATGATGAGCCCCCGACAAGGTGCCGCTGCCTCCCCAGAGCAAGTAAATGGCCAGAGATCTCTCTGGGAACCGGACTCCTCATGGGAAAGGAAACGTACGATTACGGCCACAGACTCCCAAGGCAGAAACTGAAGGGACTGAGGCTGCGTCAGTTTCCTGGGGACCCGTCCTGGGATCCTCTCATTCACTGCCTGGGAGCGGAGGCTTCCCACAGCCCAGGAATGTCTCAAAAACTGGCAGCCAGCCCAGGAGCAAACACACCTACAAAGCCTCAGGCCACTCCTGCCCCTCAGGATTCTGGCTTCACTTTCTCCCCTTGTAAAAGTGAAGCGACATCTCCCAGAGGAAGAAGCTGTGGACGCTATTTGTCCTGGAGCAGAAAAGAGGCGTCCCAGAGAAATGGGGCTAGCTGGGCTTTAAGTGACTTAGTGAGCCTGGTTCTCTGTCTGCACTGAAATGGAATTTTTAAAAATCAAAGTAACCATAGTTTAGTCCTGCTGCTGCTTGCTTGCATCTGGTTGGCACAGTTAAGTTTGTAAATGAGCATGAATCACACATCCTGGGAATTGTGTTTGGAGATTTGGTCCACAAATCGGTGGAGGACCCAGGAAGAGTGCAGAAACACTTAAAAGAGGGAAGGTGAGGCACTTACTGAATTCTGTCATTAGGAAGTTCTCTCCCTCCTCCATTCCCTTCTTTCCCATCATTGTTCTAACATTCTCTCCCTTTATTTTACACTTCCCATCAGAGATTTAGAACTGGAAAGGACCTTAAAGATCAATGAGCCCAACTTCCTCATTTTAAAGGTAAAGAAACTGAGGCACAGAGGGGAAATGACTTGCCCAGAGTCACACAGCAAGTAAATGTCTGAAGTCGGATCTGATCCTGTGTCAACCTGATTCCAAATTCAGGGCCTTACCTGGACACGATGCTGCTTTCTCAAGTACATACTTATATCTATAGGAATTATATATATTTGTTAGCAATATTTTTCTCGCCATCATTCCAATATCTGCCTATTTGCAACTGTCTTCTAAGGTCAAATAGAACAATTCTAATCAATCTTCTACATGACAGCTCGACAACAAGTCTCATGTCTCCCTGAAGCCTTAACTTTAAGGCTATCTAAGCTCAGGTCCTTACACAGAACCTCATATGACATGAACTGCAGTCCTTCCACCACCATGCTAGTTGCCCTCATCTGGTCATTCTTCACTTGATCAATGTCCTTTCTTTCCTAATCTGTGGTGCTGATGTTATCTGGCCAGGACAGAATACAAAGAAACAATCACCTCCTTACTCACAGAAGCTTTCCCTCTTAACACAGCTCAAGAACCAATCAGCTTTTTGGGCTGTTGTGTGTTGACCCGTAAGGAGCACATAGGTCTTCTAATATTCCTAGATTTTTTTCTCAAACAAAGGTGCAGAATTCCCAAAGTCAGCATCACAGTGCTTTTGGGAAGCCTTTGTGCCACCACTATGGATTTCTTATCTCTCAACCTCTCCCCTCTCCTTTGGGTTTCCAGACACATGATTTGAAACTGGTTTTACTGGTGAGATGCCTCTTCCAGTACTTTTAACTTCTGACTGTCTTTTTGTGCAGATATTTAGATAAAGGCACAAGGACACATTATATCAACATGTCTTTTTTTAGACTTCTTGGTCATCACTCAATCTGATGCCTTTTCCAGATCATTGTTAGAGTGCCTAGTCTCCTCTTTAAGGCTTTCATCTTAGCCAGAAGTTCCTGAATGGTCTTACTATATGTATGAAGAATACTTTGCTTTGAGAAAACTTGTATATATGAACTGATGCAAAGTGAAGTGAGCAGAACTAGGAGCACACTGCATACAGTAACAGAAATATTGTAGGAAGATCAGCTGTGAAAGATTAAACCATCATGAGCAAAGCAAGTTTACAAGATAGCTACAAGGAACTCATTACGAAAAATGCTTTCCACAGCCAAAGAAGGAACTGTTGGAGTTTCATTGGAGATCAAAGCGTTCCATCTTCCACATTATTTCCTTCAGGAGTTTTTTTTTTAATTGTGAGTGTGTGTGATATGTGTCTTCTATCATGACATGAATAATATAGAAATCTATATTGCATAAAAGCACTGGTATAACCTATAATATATTATTTATTGAGGGAGGGAGGAGAAAGGGATAAAAATCTGAATCCTAAAATTTCAGAAAAAAATTGTAAAAAATTGTTTCTACATATAACTGAAAAATCAATATTTTTTAAAAAGGAGAGAACGTGTAAAGTAGAATTTGGCTCTACCGAATCAATTCTTTTTTGGTAATCAACCAATAAGCCATTATTTTTGTTCAGTCATTTTTTTCATGTCTACCTCTTCATTTAGGGGTTTCTTGGCAAAGATTTTGGAGTAGTTTGCCATTTCCTTCTCCAGCTCATTTTGCAGATGAGAAAACTGAGGAAAACAGGGTTAAGTGATTTGGTCAGGTGGTTATTAAGTGTCTGAGGCCAGATTTTAACTCAGGAAAAAGAATCATCCTGACTTTAGGCTTGGCACTCTATCCACTGCATGACCTAGCTGCCCTAACTTTAAGCCATAGTTTAATGGAGTTTTATTTTCTTTCAATTAATTGAGAGATCATAAAGATGTCATGCATTGTTGAATATCACTTGAAAAAGGCTGCTTGTTCCCTACTAATACCTCATCAAGGATACAATTGATCTGTGTGCAGATGACTCTCATAATCATTTTGCTTAGATGGGTGACTATAAGTTAATGGTTATGGATATCCTTCCAATCAACTTTCTTTTTTTGCTATTATAAAGGTGTGAGATTTTTCTATGCCTTTGATAATCTTACTGTACTGTCTTTCAAATCCCACAACAATCTACAATTTTATCATTCCAAGGAGGAATCTCCTCTATCTATACTTCAGGATCAAATGAGACAAGATTTGTAAAGCATCCAGCAAAATTTAAAATGCTATCTAAGTGCTAAATATTATCATTGATGGATAAAGTAGTTTGTTAAAAATAACTTTTGCTTCTCTTTTTCATTTTTCTTCTGTTCATGGTCCTCTTTCCATTTCCATCCTTGGATGCCCTTGGGTTGATTTTGTTTATTTGGATAGCTTATCATGTTTTGTCTAAACTGACTTTTTCCTCCATTGCTTCTCTCAGCCTTAGGAAGTGATACTGATCATAAATGTCAGTCAATAAACATTTATTAGTCACCAACTATATATCAGGCACTAGAGCAAAAAAAGGCAAAAAAAGGTTCCTACTTCCAATCATTCTCCATCCCTACTTTTACGTTTTTTTTACAGCTTAAATTCTATCCTAAATTGCCTTTGAAAACTCTCTCCATTTGGCAATTAAATCAGATGCTTGCTACCTGAAGTGCTTCCTGGACTCTGTTTGTCTCCCTGTTGTGGTCATTAATGTATACTGATTAAACTTCTAGATGAAATAATTATGTTTGATGTTGATATCAGTTCTGTTGTCCATTTCCCATTTTTATTTTTAATAATTTGTTTAAATGATTAAAGTTTCAATAATTTTCATTGTGCATCTCTTTTTCCCTGGAATTATTAATATTGCAGCCTTTATAGTTCTATATAAATGTCAACCATCGTCATCATTTTGAATGATTAGTTTAGAGGACTGTTATGAGGCTCAGTGGTTTCTCATTCTATTGGGAGAGGGTCCATAGCTTTATTTGCTTTGGGAAACTATACTAGTATAAATTAATACCAGATCTGAAATGTAGAGCACAAGAAGGCTAAGTAACCTCCAAAAAGCATATAACAGCATTGGGATTTGAACCTAGATCTCCATCATTGTAGCCCCTATGTCCATTGCCTCTCACATATCCGTAGCACTTTATGGCTTACAAAGTTCTTTTTTCCACAACAACCTTCTGAGGTAAGGGATATAAGTATAATCATCCTACAGTTAGAAAATGGATGCTCAGATAGGAGAATCAATTTGTCTCTGGTCACAAGTTAATATTGGGGCTATGTTTCCAGTCCCAATCTCCTGGCTCCAAGCAGGAGGGGGAGGAGGAAAAAGGAGGGTTGTGACACTGGTTCTTTGGCATACAGCTTCCTGTAAAGGGGCAAGTTCTATTTTCTTCTTTAAAAAAAAAAGTCAAGTTTTCAAATCCCAGCAGCTCTAAGTCTATACCTCTTTGCAGGTGCCCTGCTAACAGGATAATGGATGCCAAAGTGTTTTGAAAAGTAGAAAGCCCTGTAAAAATGTAAGGCATTGTTACTGTCTGTGCTGAAAAAAAATCAAACGATCAATTAGCCTTTGAATTTATATTTGCACAGTTTGTTTCAAAAAAAAATTCCAGAGGCAGCAGCTGCAGCTCTGGTGGCACAAGGCTGAGAAATTCACCATTCACGGGCCCCTCACTTAATCTGCACTAGATACAGAGACTGGTCCATCTTTCCATTTCAAGCTTGTTAGCACTCACATTCTGTGTTCCCAAGGAGGATATCCATCTAGGGGGCACTCATGTAGAAACACCACTTTGCAAAACCTTTCATCAAGTCCTATAAAGAAGATGTCAAATTTATTCAGACACATCTGGGGGTCGGCAAGGAAGAGATGCATTCATTTTCAAACCTGTCAAATGAGCGGCTACCCAAGCTGGCTCTCTAAGCAACCACACAGAAGCCAGAGAAGGGGGGGATCACTGGAGAAGAAAGACAAGGCAGCTCAACCAGGAAATCTCGAAAGTATCCAGAGACTCAGGAAAATGTCCTTTCCTGGCTAGACCTTCTGGGGTGCTGGCAGAGGAAGAGCTTATTAGCCAAAGATTTATAGCATCTTAATGACACAAAGGCCTGAGCAACACAAAATATTTTTCCAGCTTGGGAAGGGTTGAGGTAGCCTGCATTCTAGAATTACTGGAGGCCACTGGCAGTATTGGAATAATAACAGCTTGCATTTATTAGGTGGTTTCATATTTGTTATCTCATTTGACCCTCCCAAAACCCTGTGGGACAGGTAGAGCCATTATTATTATCCCCATTTTACAGATGAAGAAATTAAGGCTTGGAGAGTTATTGTGACTTTCCCAAGGTTATACAATTGAGATGACGTGGAACAGGGTTTCTTCTACCTTCTCTGGGCAGTAAAATACTTGGGACTCAGGTTTATGGAGTTAACAATACAAATACCAATGGTCACATTTATATGGCACCCGAAGGTTCTCATGTTCTTTACATACATCATCCCATTTGATCCTCAGGAAGATACTGAGAGGTAGGAGTTATCCTTTACCCATTTTACAATTAAGGAACTGAGTCTGAGGTTAAGTGATTTAGCCAGGGTTGCAAATGTAAGTGTCTGAGATGAGATTTGAACCCAAGTCTTCCCCTTGAAGCATAGGGAAGTGGAAGTATTGCTGGATTCAGAATCGGCATCTGAGTTGAAATTCAAGTTCTGCTACTTGCTCCCTGTGTGACTGGGCAAACCAATTTACCTCTGTGAGACTCAGTTTCCTCATCTATAAAATGAAGGATTTACACTAGATGAAGGTTCTCTCCAAGCCCTTTCAGTTTTAAAGTCCAGCATTCTTCCTATTATGCCAACCTGCTCCCTCTTAGAAGGCTTGAAGTCCTTCCAATCCAGACAAAGAACCCAAATTCTGAAAAGGGTCCCTGTCAGGAGACAAGAGGAAAAAAAGTAGCCATCTTTCTAAAGTGAGATGGCTGGAAGCATCCATCCTGGGCTCCCTCCGAAAGAGGTCTCCTGGCTCCTTTGGTACCTTCATTCCCTCCATCCTCTCTTCTCTTCTCCCTGGCATTGCCTCTCCTCCACCTGGTTGCATGTGGAGAATGTTTACTGCTTGCCTGGGATTCCACTAGGAAGGCAGGGGAATTGGGCACTGAACTGGATGGCGAGTGTCCTGGGTTCCAGTTCTGCTCCCAAGTAACTCATTATGTGAACTCAGGGTATCTGACTTTTCTGAACCTCGTCTGTCAGAAGAGAGGGTTAGATTAAATGACCTCCAGGATGCCTTCCAACTTGAAAATTCTATGATGGCATTGTGTTAGCGTTCCTTCCCAGACGCTCAGTGGCACCACTTCTGACCACCGTCGTTGGGTTTCAGGAGGGCTTACACATGCCTCTTTGTGTGTGTGTGTGTGTGTGTGTGTGTGTGTGTGTGTGTGTGTGAGTGAGGGGGGCTATTTAGGGGTGGGGGGCTCAGCTCTACAAGCAGCAGCACTTAGCCCTTCTTCAAGACCAATGGGACCCCCAGGGAAGGGAAAGGGGGGCGCGGGAGTGGAGTAGGCATAGAAAGAAAGGGGTCTTCCTTCTGCCACCCACCTCCCTCCCCAGGGGAGAAATCCCAGAATGTTGTTGTCGATGATTGATCAATCTTGTAGCCAGGATCTCTCCCAGAAGATCCTTTCTATTTCTGGATGAGAGTCACTTCCCCCATTGCAGTGCTGGCTGCCCCCATTCTATGGCTGGTCTGCCCTAGCCCTTGCCCTGGGCCCCCCTGGGAGCAGGCAAAGATCTGGGCCCAGGGATATTTGTGCAGGGAGGAGGTGAAAGGCGTTTTTCAGGAGCTTGATTCATTAGGGTTCCAATCTCCGTCAAACAGGTTAGTACAACTTTCAGGGAGGCCTCTTTGTTCCATTGTTTTTCGAGAGGAGGGCAGGCTCAGTCACTAACCTGGGAGGGGGGATTGTATGTGTGTGGGGAGGGTTGGGGGTGCAGAGGAGGAGGTAGGAGCCTGCTGGAGACTGGCCAGGTGGTTGCTGTGAATAATGATTTCATCCCTGTTCACACAATGCTAGGAAGCCTCTTTGGATACAGCTTGTAAACCTTAGGCTACTGGCTTCTTGGGCTATTTTTCTCTCTTTTGGTCTAGAACAGGGCAGAGGATGCTGGGTGGACATTTTTAGAGTAGCCAGGTTTGTCCAGTCTTTAAGTAAGGTCTGACCACGTCCTCTCCCTAGTCGATAAAGTCCAGTGGCTCCCTATTACCTCCAGGACCAAATGTAACATTCTGTTTGGCTTTTAAAGCCTTTCACAGCCTGGTCCCTTCCTACCTTTCCAATCTTCTTACATTTCATTTTTCCTTCTCAAGTACTCTGCAATCCAGACACATTGCTGTTCCTCACATAAGACAGCTCCAGGCATTTTCTCTGGCTATCCCCAGGCTGGAATGTCCTCCCTCCTCACCTTTGTCTTCTGAGTTCCCTGACTTCTTTCAGGTCTTAGTTAAAATGTCACCACTTAAGATAAAAATAAAAAACAACAAAAACAAAAACAAAAAACTCTTACCTTCTTTCTTAGTATCAATTCCAAGACAGAAAAGTGACAAAGGCTAGGCAATGGGGTTAAGAGACTTGCCTAGGGTCACACAGCTAGGAAGTATCTGAGTTATCTGAGGCTAGCTAGATTTGAACTCAAGCCCTTTTGACTCCAGCCCTGATGCTCTATCCACTGTGCTACCTAGCTACCTCTGAGATTACCTCTAATTTACTTTGTGTATAGTTTGTACGTTGTTTCCTTCATTAGACTGGGAACTCCTTGAGGGAAGGGGATATTTTTAGTTCCTTCTATTCTTAGTGAGTATAGTGCCTAGCACACTGGGAGTGCTAAATAAATGTGTGTGACTCTCTGATCTCTGTGTACCCTAGTTTTCTCACCTTTAAAAATCATCTTTGCAGTAGATGGTCTCTTAGCTTCTCTTCCATTCTGACTCTATGATGCTAAAACCCTGTATATTGTCTCAGAGGTACAGAGGACATAGAAAGAAACTGGGACCCTTTGCACATTTTTTGACAACCAAACCTCCTTTAAGATAACTTACTTGCCTGGTTCAAGTGACCATTGTTCCTTCCTCCTTCCTTTTTAAATTACAACTAATCTTCCCTGACTAACTTTAATATTCATTCACTTATAATTTAACCACCCAACATTTATAAAGAGTTTAGTGGGTGCCTGGCACTGTGAGAAACACAGAAGATTAAGAAAGTTTCTGTTTTCATGGAATTTTTAAACTACTAGCCACTTTGGCATAAGCTTTATCAGAGAGAAGAATATAATTCATTCTTTCTGAATCTCTCTTTCTCCTTCCCTTCCTCTTTCTCTCCCTCCCTCTTTCCTCTCTCCTTCTGTCTCTCTTTTTCTGTCTCTGTCTCTCTGTCTCTGTCTCTCCTCCTCTTCTTCCTCTCCCCTCTCTCTTCTCTCTTCTCTCTTCTCTCTTCTCTCTCTCTCTCTTTCCCCCCTCTCTCTTTTCCTCTCTCTCTCTCGTTCTC
>NC_058133.1:467208978-467358764 GCF_016433145.1 Gracilinanus agilis
CTTCTCCTCCTTCTTCTCCTTCTCCTCCTTCTTCTCCTCCTCCTCTTCCTTCTTTTCCTTCTTCTCTTTCTCTTTCTGTCTCTGTTTCTCTCTCCCTGCTCCCTCCTCCTTCATTCTTTATTTTCTTTCTTTTTAACCCCTTACCTTATGTCTTGGAGTCAATACTGTGTATTGACTTCAAGAAAAAAGAGTGGTAAGGGCTAGGCAATGGGGGTTAAGTGATTTGCCCAGGATCACACAGCTAGGAAGTGTCTGAGGTCAGATTTGAACCTAGGACCTCCAGTCTCTAGGCCTGGCTCTCAATATACCCAGCTGCCCCCTCTCATTCTTTCTTGAACATAGATAATACAGAACTTTTTACTATACTATACAAATTTGTTACAGGGAAAAAAAGGAAATGAAATAAATGAATTTTAGTTCAATCTAACAAACTCCTGGAATCACTGTCACAGAGTGTCCTGGTGTTTCTTCTTACTATTGGCATGTCCTTCTATTTCCACTGTTCTAACAAAAGCAGGAGTCTTTTTTTATTATTATTAAATAAAAAAGAACGCGCCAATCAAACTCTCTCTGGACTTTTGCCCAGTGTTCTGGTTGGCTACTCTCCTGGATGGCGTGTATGTTTTCAGGGTGGAGGTACCAGGGTGATGACAAGTTAGCACTGACCCTGAAACTACCCTCTTCCCCTGTACATTCTTTGCATATTCTCCTTCAAAGCTTCAAGAGTCTAATGCACCAAGTTTTTCCAGGCAATCATTAACTTTGCCAGTATCAGTAAAGGGTATCCATTAAGGCTGAATGTGCACAGAAAATGCATATTTTTTAAACCTTTACCTTTCACCTTAGAATCAATACTATATATTGGTTCTAAGACAGAAGAGTGGTGAGGAATAGACAATGGGGGTTAAGTGACACCCAGGGACACACAGCTAGGAAGTCTCTGAGGCCACATTTGAATTTAGGACCTCCCATCTCTAGGTCTGACTCTCAAGCCACTGAGCCATGCAGTTGTACCCCAAAATATGTATTGAATGAATGATTGTTCAAAAGTAGACTATGCTTAAGGGAAAAGCAAAAAATCTACAACTAGGCCAAAAAGGTAATATGCCATAGTGGATAGTGGACTAGTCTTAGAATCTGGAAGACTTGGGTTCAGGTTCTACCTCTGATAAGCACTGTATTTTGATTCCTCATAGCTGTGTGATCTTGTACAAGTCACTGATCCTCTGTCTAGGCAATTCTCTAAAACTATAAATTAATGAGGAGTTGCTACTATAAATCAATAAAGGGAGGTCCAGCAAGGGTTCCTCAAGCAGGTAAAATCACAAGGAAAGATCAAGAAGCAACCCCTGCCCCACTCTCCAAGGAAGCAAAATGGCGACAACCAACACCTTCAAAATAGTGGGCAGTGGTGCTTTGCTATAAAATACCTTATCAGAACATTCACTCATTCATTCAAGAAATACCTAATTTATTAAGTAGCTACTCCATGCAATGTGCATGATAGACAATGAGTTGGATAAATAAGGACAAATGGAGCATGGGTCCTCCTCACAAGGAGTTTCCAATAGAGTAGGGATGATAAACACATATGATAGTATAAAGTATAATATAATATATAATATAAATATGATATGATATGATATGTAAAATAAATAATATAAATATTCAGTATAAAGCAGGACCATCCTGGATGCCATCCAAGGGCTTAATTACTGAATGGATCATGGAGCCCTGTTTCCAGCAATGTTTCAGTGAAAGCACCATCCTATGCCATGGACTTCTAGGACCTGTACGACAATATAATAGTGAAGCTCCAGATAATTACAGATCGAACTACATTACCTCAATGCATACACAGAGCACCCCAGAAACTTTAGAAAATGGATAAAAAGATGAAATATTTTGGGAAATATACTGAGTTCAATCAGGGTGGCTGAAGGGTATAGTGGATAGAGTGCTGGACCTGGAGTCAGGAAGAATCATCTTCCTGAGTTCAAATTCAGTCTCAGACACTAACTAGCTGTGTGACCCTGGAGAAGTCACTTAGCCCTCTTTACCTTAATTTCCTCATCTATGAAATGAGCTGGAGAAGGAAATGGCAAACCACTCCAGTATCTTTGCCAAGAAAACCTCAGATGGGTTCACAAAGATTGGACAAAACTGAAAAACAACGACGAGTTCAACTACTTTAAGTGAGTTTAGTGCCCAATGTAGCATTGTTTGGAGCCTGAGTTATTGAGTATTCTAAATATGGCTGTTGCTTAGTCATTCATGGACTCATACAGTTCATAGCTGGATGGAATCCAAAAGATATTCCAGTCCAATTCCTTCACTTTACACTGAATGCCTGGAGAGGTTTACAGTATGGACTTTAGCAAGGTACATTAACCTCTCTGGACCTTACTTTCTTCATTTGTTTAATGGGGGAACTAGGTTGGATGATTTCTAAGGCCTCTTGATCCATGCAGTGAGTAACAGAACCAGCATTCAAAGCCCAATTTTCTGACATCAATTCCAATATTCTTGCTACAGAATGGGTTGCAAAATGTGAGTGATTGGTAGCTAAGGTTAAGGGGACCTTCTCTTTGGTGGGTATGCCCATATCTAAGAGGTCGAAGGAATTTTCCATTTCCTTACCCAGGTTTCAAACATATCTTCTGGGCGCAGCCTGCGTAGTGTGGGTCTGCAAGGGAAAGAAAATAAAATTACTCAGAGCTCTCATTTCTGACATGGTAGAAGTATATGGCACAATAGGTTTCAAGTCAGGTTCTGCTCCAAGGGCCAAAAGGTTAGGGAAAACCACCTTCCCATTGACTTGTTCTAACATGTTACAAGGGAAGAAAGCTGAGATACTCATTCAAGGAACCCTGGCTTTATATACTCAGACCTTCTAGGTTTAACTTTGTGTGTGTGTGAAGCCATTCATAGACTTTATTAAAAAAATTTTTTTTAAACACTTACATTCTATCTTAGAATCAACATTGTATATTGGTTCCAAGGCAGAAAAGCAGTAAGGGCTAGGCAATGGGAGTTAAGTGATTTGCCCAGAGTTACACAATTAGAAAGTGTCTGCGTTCAGATTTGAACCCAAGACCTCCCATCTCTGGGCCTGACTTTCAATCCACTAAGCCAACTGGCTGCCCCCAGACTTTTTTTTTTATCTTTCTTTTACTTAAATAAATTTCCTCTAATGAAAATTGTATTTAGAAATTGAATTTCACTGATTCAGCAAACATGTATTACATGTCTCCTATAAAGAAAAGGAATAATATAGTCTTTACCCTAAACTAGTTTCCATTCTAATGAGAAAGAAGAAATGTTAAAATAAAATTCTGTGTATACAATGCTGAATATAAGCTATCCTTTACCAAATAAACTCCTTTCTTTGACATAGTAGTAAAATTAAATAATGTTTCTGTTTAAAGTCCATGTAAAGTCTATGTAAATCAGGTGCACATTGGAATCAATAGAAAGAAATTAAATAGGAAATATTGCCTTCTTTTTATCTTTTTGTGTTACCCCATTTTCTTTTTTGGAGATATTTGGGTGAGAGTGGATAGGGTTTAGGCATACCTTATACTCTCTTTACCCAGCAACCAGCTTTAGATATCAGACTGATACAACTGTGTTCCATCAATCTCTGTTTCCTGATTTATAATCACCAAGAAGATCAGCAAAGATAACTATCAATATAAATTATGCCTTTCATGTTTCCATTTTTCAGTTTATTTTCTGAAAATAACAGCACAGTTTATTTTTCAAGTATTAAATCTGTAGTTGTGCATGATGTTCTCTTGGTCCTACTCATTTCCCTGTTCATTATCCCATGAAGTTCTTTCCAAGATTTTTTTTTTAATTAACCTGGCTAGTAACCCTGGGCAAGTCACTTAACCCCCATTGCCTGGCTCTTACTGCTTTCCTGCCTTGAAACCAATACATAGTATTGTTTTAAAAGGGTTTTAAAAAATAAATAAAATTAGCCTTGCTTGCCATTTCTTATGGTGCCTCCAAATTTATTTTAAGACTTCTTCCTGCTCCCACTTCCAAGCTACACAATCTTAAGTGGATCCTCAATACTAGTGACAATACTTATTTTCATCTCTGATTGGCTCCCTATATTACTAATAGTAGCTTGCATTTATCTAGCCCTCAAAGGTTTGCAAAATAATTTACAAATATTATCTCATTATCCTAGGAATAATCCTAGGAGGTAGGTGCTGTTATTATTCCCATTTTTACAGAAGAAGAAATGGAGGAAGGCAGAGGTTAAGTGACATGTCCAGGATCACACAGCTAGTATCTGAGAGGATTTTCTAAAGCAATTGTTCCAGATCTTCTCTTTATTTTTTACTGTGCCCAGCTCCATGTATCCTTTGTCCCCTATCAGAGGGCTTTTCCATCTTTTTTACTGAGAGAACTGAGGATCTTCCATGTCACCCTCTGTACTTCAAAACTTCTTCATTTCTGCTCTTATATCATCCTCCTTTGCTTCAGTCTCAGAAGTGATCCTTCTTAACAGGCTATCTTCTCAACTTAGGTATTTGGTTACATCCTCTCTGCCCAAGATGTGGAAGCATCATCCTATCAGGTCATTGGTCCTCTCCAAAAACAAAGGATAGGGGGCAATTAGGTGGCTCAATGAATAGAGAGTCTGGCATGAAGATGGGAGGTCCAGGGCTCCAATCTAGCCTCAGACCCTTCCTAGCTGTATGACCCTGGCCAAGTCACAACCCCCATTGCTTAACCCTTACTGCTCTTCTGCCTTGAAACCAATACATAATATTGATTCTCCTATGGAAAGTAAGGGGTTTTTATAAAATAAAAATTTAAAAAAAATTTAAAGTGCAAACAAACAACAGTGTTCTAGGCTTCTGTAGGACTTTGCTGCATTGATTGTTTTCTCTATCTTTTCTTTAATCTTCCCCCTATCTGTTTCTTTCCCAGCAGTTAACAAAATGATAAGATCTCAACTATCTTAAGAAACTATTTCCTTGTCCCTATTTTCCCCAGAAGGTATCACCTTATCTTTGGCCTTTCCTTTTCTGCTAAATTTCTAAATGCTGTGGTTTAGTCTTCATTTTAGCACCTTGTCACCTCTCAGCTCCCTACAATCTGTCCTCCACCCTTACTGCTTTTGAAAATGCTCTCTTCAAAGTCAGCAGGGACTGATTTTCTAATTGCCCAATCCAGGGTTTGCTTCTTAGTTCTCATCCCCGTCCCTGACTTGTATTTGATACTGTTAATCATTCTCTTTCTTCTTGATATTGTTTCCTCCATTGACTTCTGGGAACAGCTCTCTCCCATTCCTCCCCCCACCCCCTTTCTAACTGAGCCTCTTCAGTTTTCTTTTCTGACTCACTGCCTTATACCAAGTATAGATGACCCCAAGGATCCATCCTTAGCTCTCTTCTCTCTATATACTTCTAAAAACATTTTTTGTGATTTTTATCCACTTCTGTGACTTCATTTATAAGCGGATGACATCAGATCCAAATTTATATTTTC
Source organism: Gracilinanus agilis (assembly GCF_016433145.1). Lineage (NCBI taxonomy): Eukaryota > Metazoa > Chordata > Mammalia > Didelphimorphia > Didelphidae > Gracilinanus > Gracilinanus agilis. Next base: position 467,214,487 of record NC_058133.1, read on the forward strand.
AACTCCATTCTCTCCTTGAAACATTGGTCCTACACTTTTGACTTCTGGCTAAACATTCTCTCTGCTATTTCCTAACAACTTTTCAATATTTAACAAATCCAAAATTGGAAGCGTTCCTTTTCTTGTGATTCAATGCTCCTTCTAACTTCCCTGTTTCATGCACTACTATTATCTCAGTCAGTCAGGTTCAAATACTGAATCTTCTCTTAAAAACAAACAAAAAACTGAGGTCCTCTGATTCCAGAGGTAGCACTCTTTTTAATTTTTAATTTAATGTAAATGTAAAAATTTTACAACCCTTATCTTCTGTCTTGGTATTAATTCTAAGACAGAAAAGTGATGAGGGTTAGGCAATGGGGTAAGTGACTTGCCCAGGGTCACACAGCTAAGAAGTATCTGAGAAGATCTCCTGTCTCTGAATCTGGTTCTCTTTCCACTGTGCTACCTAAGCTTCCCCTTGAATCATCTTTAATCCTTTACTTTCTTTCACTCTCCAAAATCAATAAATCAGTTGTCAGGTCTTGTCAATTCTGGTTTTTCTCATTTCTATCAGCCCCTTTCTCTAGAATCACAATTCTACCCCTCCCTTCCACCCAGTTCTGGGCCTCATTGACTCTTACAAGGTCTAACATAATAACTAAGTGCTCTCCTTGCCTCCAATCTTTCTCCTCTCTAATCCATCCTTAATGTTGCCAAAATATCCTTCCTAATTCACAGGTCTGAACAAGTCATTCCCAACATCAAAATACCTTCGGTAGTTTTCCATCATCTTTAGCATACAATACTAAATTGTTAGGCTGCCAGCTAAGGCCCTCCACAGTCCCACATGGGTTTAGCTTTCCAGGCTTATTTCATTCTACAACTCTATGTTTCAGTCCAAGTGAAGCATGGGTTATTTATTCCCTGATCTTGCCCTGGCTTCTCCTTCCTCTGATTATTTGCACACATGCTGTCCCTTGTCTGGATCACAGTCTCTTCATCTCAGACTCTTTAAGTAATTCTCTTCCTTTGGCTTCCATCTTCTCCTGGCTCATCCCCTTTTTACAGATTCTTCAAGTTTTCTTAGAGAACTTTTTTTAGGGATCTCTTATTTGTCTCTATGACATTAAAAGAAATAGATATCCTTTGTTCTTGCATTGCCTTTATTTTTGAATATAATCTTCCTCTGCTTCCCTAGAAAAACATGTCTTGAATTAAAGAATACAGAAGAAAGAGAAAAGACAAAAACCCGTTCAGTCAAACCAGTCAGAATGGAGTCTGACAGTACATGTTCCACACCCCTAGTTTCCCATCTTTATCACTGCCTACCATGTGTATATCTCCTATTCATTCACGGACTACAGATTTCCTGAGAGTAAGCTTTGTGTTATAGGATCAATCTTAAAACAGGAAGAAAACTTAGAGATCATCTAAAATTGTAGTATATAAGCAGGTAGGGGGCACAGAGGATAGAGAGCTGGGCCTGGAGTCAGGAAGACCTGAGTTCAAATCCAGACTCGGACACTTACTAGCTATGTGACCCTGGGCAAGACCCTTAAGCCTGTCTGTCTCAGTTTCCTCATCTGTCAAATGAGCTGGAGAAGGAAATGGCAAACCACTCCAGTATCTCTGCCAAGAAAAACCCAAAGGGCTCACGAAGAATTGTATACAATTGAAAAATGACTGAATGTGTGTATTCATATATGTGTATGTGCTTCCTTATCTGTCAAATGAGCAGGAGAAAGAAATGGTCTCACTATCTTTGCCAAGAAAACCCCAAGTGGAGGCACAAAGAGTCAGACAACTGAAAAATGACTGAACAACAGTGAAAACCATAGTAGAATTCCCTAATTTTACAGATAAGAAAATAAGTCCCACAGAGGCTACATGATTTTTCCTATGGCCATAAAGGTATTAGCAGAGATGGGGATGACCCTGAGTTGAATACATTCTCATTTCTACCTTTGTATCCCCAGATCTGTATAGTGTCTTGCGTATGATAGGCATTTAAATGTTTGCTGAATTGATGGGAATTTAACTGAATCTCTAGCAAGAAAGCCTTCTTCATCCCCAAAGCAGGCATACCTTCAACACAAATTATGGGAACAAAATGAGAGGGTCAGGAAAAGAGAGATTCAGTCTTGTTCCAGGGATGCTTTAAGTTGGAGGCTCACTGACTCAGTAGATAGAATGTGCTTAGACCTAGAGTAAGGAAGAACCTGACTTCAAGTCCCATAATTGTTGCTTGACTCAGTTCCCCCATCCATTAAATAGGGATAATATGTATATATTATTTTATAAACATAATATAAGATTAATAATAATATATAATATCTCTCTGTCCAGGTTGTTTTGAGGATGAAAAGAGATATTTGTAAGGAGTTCTGCAAATCTTAAAGGATTTGTAAAATAATTATTGTTATATGTGGGAAGTTATACAATTATTATTAAATTGCCCACCAATAGTTTAAATTGAGTAAAGGAGAAATATTGATCAAAGACCCCTTGGAAGTGTTTTAGAAATGCAACATATCCTGCTTATATTTTCATTTTCTAATGTTGCTGAGTGATGTTATATTGACAACAATTAAAATCAGTGTCCTCAATCTGAAGAGTAATGGGCATCTATGTGAATTTCTCCAACCACCAAATCAAATCAAAGAATCTTAGAAATGGACTGGAGCTCATTCAATCTAATTTCTTAAACACAACATGAAATTCCTCTATCATATTCTCAATCTCTGAGTCATCTTTTCAGTGTCAGGGAAGTTCATACCATTTGGTGATAGCCATAATTGTTAGGAAGTCGGGGCTCAAACTGAGCTAACATCTTCTTTCATATAATTTCCATCCTTTGATCCCTTGTGCCCTTTGGAGCCATGCAGAATAAGTTGACTCCTTCTTCCACATGCCTGATCTCAGATACTGACATCTTTCTTAAGGCTCTTTTTCTTCAAGCTCTAAGGAATCCATTTCTCAACATACTTTGCCTAGTGTATGACTTTGAATTCCATCATTGTCCTGGACAGGCTCTAGTTTCTCAATATCCTTCTTCAAATGTGGCCTCCAAAGTTGAATACGATACTCTACTTGTGCCCTGAACTTTGCGTGACAAGTACAGTGGGAATGCCACTTCCTTTGATTTCCGGATCAGTAGGCTTCATTTAATGAAGCTTAAGGTTACAGTAGCTTTTTAGGCAGTCTGTTGACACTGTTGGCTTTTATTGAGTGTGCAATCAATTCCTATACTTTCTTTTTTCTCACACGAATAGCTGTTAAACCAGATCTTTTCCATCTTGAACTTATTTACAATGGATTTAAAAAATTTAATATAAGCGCAGGGCTTTATATTTATTCCTATTTGTGCTTTAATACTTTCCTGGCTACGTGATCTCATTACTATGATTACTCTTTCCAAATGGGTATATTGCAACCCATCCATGACTTCTGATCTGGGCGATTCTTAGCCATATTCTTTCATAAGGTACCTCATCAATATTCTGGAAGTCTTCCTGGAAAGCTTTGAATATTTTGTGGGTACAACTATAGCATTTGGATTGTCCATCTATTGGTCCTCATGTTTAGGAATTACGAATAGATGATATAGTGGATAGAATGGTAGGCCTGGAGTAAGGAAGACAGACCTCAGTTCAAATCTAGCCTTACAATACTCACTAGCTATGTAATCTTGGGTAAGTCACTTAACCCTGTTTGCCTCAGTTTCCTTATCCATTAAATGAGCTGGAGTAAGAAATGACAAATCACCATACTATTTTTGACAAGAAAATCCAAATGGGGTCATAAAGAGACAGACACAACTGAAATGACTGAACAACACCAACAAAATGAGGGATAATTACAGGATCTACCTTATAGGATTGTTATAAGGATCAAATGAAATAATATTTGTAAAGCACTAAGTATAGTGCTGGTACATAGTAGGTGTGATAAAAAAGTTTATTCTTTTTTTCTGCCTTTGTTATGTGACTGACCTTTTACTCTTTTACTGATAATGTATTTCCTGGATAATGCCTTTGACTACCCCCATAGAACTCCAGTCCACAGAAATCTACTTATCATTACTCTGAACCCTTTGAAAACAGCTTTCCTTAACACCTAAAGTAGGTGTCTGATTATAACTAAATTTCTTCTCCTACTTTATCACCAATTCTAGGGGGAAGTTATCCCTTCCTCCCAGTATTCCCATCATCTCTACTTCAATAAGTCCCTTCCTCTTAGTAAGAATCAGATACAGAGTAGAATTTTCCATTGATGGTCCTTCCACCTTTTGAAAAATGAATTTAACACTATGAGAAGTCAAGAAATTATTAGTTGCTCTGTTTTTGGCAAAGATATCCAACACGTATCTGGATAACTGAAGTCCCTAAACTCTACTATATCATGTCTATGCCTGGCTTACAATCTGTTTTCCAAACTCCTCACCTATTTCTTTTTCTATCCAAGTGGTCTTTCTGTTATACTCCAACAACCGAATATTTTTTGTTTCTCTCTTCCAGTGACCTTCACCCAGATGCTCTCCACCATGCTTTCCTCTCTCCCCCACTGCTGTGTTCCTGGATTTTCTCATATGACAGATTTTTATAATTGAGAAAATTAAAGCCCAAAAGAGTCAAGTAATTTGCCCAAGATCAAATAGACAATGGCAAGGCCAGTATTTGAATATAGGTTTTCTGATTTCAAATCCAGTTCTCTTTTCACTATACAGTCGTGGTCGATTTATGGCCTGGAAACATATTCATATTCCTCTTGATTGCATTCAGGTATTTGCCTGGTGGTCTGTATTTGTATAGCTGGAAGAACAATGATCCACTTCTGTCCCTTCTCCCAAAGGTACTCTAAATAGCAACACTGGATTCCCTATCCTGAGAAAATCATTTCTGAAAAGGCTATACTCCCCACCCCCACCACAAGATCTCAGTAATAAGGACCAGTTCTTGGAGTCCTTAAAATTGTTGATTTATCATGGGACTTTCCTAACCAAGCTTTCTTCTACAGTTCTTCCAGGATGTTGATGGCCCCTCCCTCTCTCTCTCTTTGCAGAAGTAGGGGATTATGGGTTCGAAAGACTGAATATACTAGATTTTTTACATGTTTTTTTAGTTCTGCTGAACTGTTCCTTACCTCCCACCCCTGCCTCCTCCCAACTTTTTAATCCTTTATAAGGGATTGCTTACTGGGAGGAGGGAGGAGAGAAATATATTTTGGGGTATCTGGATACAAAAGCAAAGGATTAATAAAAATTTATTTAAAAAAGAATTTCCCCTAGTTGAGAGTTATTGTTTAGGGATAAAGCAATCTGTCTCCAGGGGGTCCCTGTTAAAATGAAAGTATGTATTTTGGAAGAGTAATATATTAACCCAGGAACAATCACTAACATCAGCTTCTATTTGTTTATATGATTAGCTATCACCTAGGAGAATGTGAGAAAACCACCCCATAACACCTCTAAATTTTTCCTACTGGGATCAAATGTACTTTAAGACACTCAGAAATTTTTTCAGTCTCTGGTAGTAAAATAATAGTTTAATAAGATTAATAAGTCCCAGGTTACTAAGTCCCAAAGGGAATGGGTGAGTGGATAAGTTTTCAAGAAGGGGAGGGCTTTAGTAACTACTCATAGTGTGGAAGTACCACCTAAGTGGAAGATAAGGGTCCTGGGGGTGTGTGAGAATTCCTAAAAGAGGGAAGGAGATAGGAGTGGGAGATAGACTCTTAATTAGCAATATTTACAATTGGGGCAAGGAGCTTGAAATCTATCTGGGGCAACATAGTGCCTTTTAATCAGCTTTTAAAGAAAAATTCTATGGATGGGGGAGAGTTCATGGGAGCTTTGTTAAAGGCTGTTGCAGAGGGAGGGAAAATCAGGGATCAGGTTGGGGCACAGCAGGAAGGAGTTCACCTTGGACAGAGAAAGAAAGCTGGTAGCTTCCTAGTATGTTTTTTTTTTTTTTTAATCTTTACCCGAGGGCAGCTTGGTGGCTCAATGAAGAGCCCAGTCTGAAAAGTGGAGGTCCTGGGTTCAAAACTAACTTCAGACATTAGGCAAATCATTTAACCCCCATTGCCTTGAAACCAATTGATGGTTTTGATTACTAGATGGTGTTGTGTATTGGTTTCAAGCCAGAAGAGCAATTATAAGATGGTAGACTCAGTCACACAGCTAGGAAGTGTCTGGAGCCATATTTGAACCCAGGACTTCCCATCTCCTGACCTGGCTATCTATTTACTGAGCAACCTAGCTGCCCCATAGCTTTCTGTTTTACTTAATTATTTTTTTTCTAACATTTTCTTTACCCTTTTATTAAAAATAATTATTTGTTTACTTAGAATATTTTTCCAATATTTCCAATTTTCCAATTTTTCCAAGAATATATGATTCATGATTTCCCCACCCCTTTTCCCTCCCCCTCCCTAAGCTGACAAGCATTTCCATTGGGTTATACATGTATCATTATTCAAAATTTATTTCCATATTATTCTTATTTGCAATAGAGTGATCTTTTAACACCCAAACCCCAATCATATTCTCCTCAAACCATGAGATCTGTCATATGTTTTTCTTCTGGGTTTCTACTCCCACAGTTCTTTCTCTGGATGTGGATAGCTTTCTTTCTCATAGGTTCCTCAGTATTGTCTTGGATCACTGCATTGCTACTTTTACTTAATAATTCTTACTAAAATGAGTTGGGATTTTTTTTTGCTCCTAAAGTGGAAGTACTGTCTACACTACCCTCCTGTATCATCTCTCCAGAGTTATGGCTTTAGTGTGAGGACATTAAAGATGATGATGGTATTTCTGTAGAGCTTCAAGATTTGCAAAGCATCTTACAAATAACTCATTTGATCCTCCCAACAACCCTAAGAGGTAGGTTCTATCCTAATTTTGCAAATGAGGAAACTGATACAGACAGTGATTTTTAGTGATTTACTTAACTAGCAAGTGTCTGAGGCAATATTTGAACTTAGACCTTCCTGTAAGATCAATTCTCTATCCATCGTACCGTCTAAGTACAAACTTCAATTGAGACACAAAAGTGCCTAGGGTTGGCTCTGGCTAAAGCCTGGTATTATAGGAATTTGTCTTCTGGATGGAGTAATCTGACCTTACCTGCAATGGTTTTCCATACTCGGAAGATGTTATAGAATATCCAGGGCACTCAGTGACCTGGAATAAGCATCTGCCAAACCCAGAAAGATAGTTTTCAAACTTTTGGCCACTGGTAGCATAGGTTTACTAGGCACTGGCACCGAGAAGGCTCTGCCCCATTTCCCAGGCCTTGGGCTACTCTAGACTTCAAAGAATGACCTTTGGTGAGATACCTTTGATGCTCTTTCACAAACTCCACAAGCTCTTCTTCTGTATAAGGTTTATCTGGGATTGGAATGGGCTCATCCATGAATGGCTCATAGAAATCAACCTCATTCATCTTCAAGGTTAGCTTCTTTGCAACCTGTGGAAATAGGAAAAGATATAGCCAGTATCATTTTTCTGAACACTGGTCAACAGCTGTGACTGGTTTGTCCTTGGAGGGAAGGGTTTGCTTGTCTGAAGTAACCTTGGCAAGGACAGAGAGGGGAGGGCAAAAGGAGGAATAAGAAATGAAAGCCAACAGATTGGTGCAGGTGGGAAGCAAACAGCCTTGATGGTGTCACATCTGCACTGGCTTTATGTTCCTTTATGGGATCAAATCTGGCCTCTTCATTCTAGCTTAGCAACTGTGGGCAAGTGGACAAATCTCTCGACTCAGTTTCCTCATTCATAAAGTGATGATAATAGTAGTTCCTAATTCATAAGGTTCATAAATAGCTAGAAGGACCTGAAAAAGCCATCTAATTTTTAAGAACTAACTATAGGAGCTAGGCAAATTCTCCAAGGTCTTATGAGTGACAAATTTCAGAAAAGAGATTTCAACCCAGGTCCCCTACTCTGAGCCAGGATCAAATGGCATAATACATATAAAATGTTTTTTTTAAATAGATATCATCTATTATTATTATTACATAGAACTAAGGAGCAATTTGAATTAAAATTTAACATTCAGTCACATTTTCAGGAGAAATAGAATAGTGTGGTAGATAGAATGCTTGACTTAGAATCAGAAAAATCTAGGTTCAGGGCAGCTGGGTAGCTCAGTGGAGTGAGAGTCAGGCCTAGAGACAGGAGGTCCTAGGTTCAAGCCCAGGCTCAGCCACTTCCCAGCTGTGTGACCCTAGGCAAGTCACTTGACCCCCATTGCCCACCCTTACCAATCTTCCACCTATGAGACAATACACAGAAGTACAAGGGTTTTAAAAAAAACCCTTCATATCTTGCCTATGAGCAGGCCTATTTAGGTAGTTATAATCAAGATTTATACTCTGTGCCTCAGTTTCCTTTTGTGTAAAATCCACTTGTTTTTCAGGTATGTCCAACTCTTTGTAACCCCATTTTGGGTTTTCTTGGCAATAATGCTGAATTAATTTGTCATTTCCTTTTCTAGCTCATGTTTACAGATGAAGAAATTGAGGCAAACAGGGTTAAGTGACCTGCCTAGAACCATGTAGCTAGTAAGTGTCTGAGGTCAGATTTGAACTTGTCTTCCTGACATTCTATCTACTCTGACACCTAGTATAAATGGGGATAATCATATCTATAACACCTACATTAACAGGTTGTTTTCCTACTCAAATGAGTCAACACAACTTAGGTTCAAGTCCTATCTTTGGCAAATATTGGGTATATGATTCCTTTCCCCAATTTTCTAAGTCTATAAGTTGCATAACAGTCATTGATCTGAACTCAGTAGTTTCTTTGCTCAGAATTCTCTAAGCCAATGAAATCATAGGTCTAGACTTCCTTTCCCACAATTTTATTAATTAAATTTTATTATTTAATAAAATTTGAAAATTTTATTAAAGTGTTAAGTAAATGTAATATGTTATTATTCTTACTGCCATAATTTTATTTTTCACCATTACCACCTTTTTATTTGGAAGGCATTGGAGAAGGCTGGGGAAAATAGAGAAAGCTGAAAACAATGCTCTGGAATGTGAGGGTATGGGGCTGATGGAGCCTCTGGAGGCTTCTTGGGACTCAAAACAAAAAGCTTTGTTAACAATGATCAGCCAACAATCCTTCCCTTGATCCAATTCTTTAGTCTCTTGGCTATTTGAGTTGGAGGGCCAGCCTGGAGAGGGATGTCTCAGGGTGCCAAGTTCCACTCTCTTCTGTCCATCTCTTACGATGACCCAGATTGGTAGCTGAATGTCTCCTGGCACCAGATGAAAAGCACAGGGGACTAGCCAATGGCCTGGGTGACATTTCATCTCTCCTAAACCCCCACTGGCATGTTTGCCTCAGGAGTCCCTGCCCTTGGGACATCTGATGCCTACTTTGTGAAGTGACTGGAAAGGCAGAGTGTGAAAAGCCCTAAAGAAACAGCAGTTCCTTCCCTTTTGTCCAGTGCTGGTGTGTGAAAGAAAACCACTGAGCCATGTGTGACTGTAGGGCAACGCACAGATCAACTGGCTGACCCCTTCTGGTGGACACCTGTCACTACAGTCCACTGTGGCCACAAACCTGACTGGATTTGTGAGCACAGGTGGTGGGGAAAGTCACAGGAAGCTCCAATCAAAAGACCTTGGGAAACCCCAGGGTTATGTCAGCAGTTCTGATGGACTCCTGGGTTTCCAAGTTCCAGTAGAATCAATTCTTCCTGTTTCATTTTGTCATTTTGTTTTTAATAAGCACTTTGCCAGCTCCACCCAATGCCTTTTGTTAAAAACAACTCATTGGATCAAAAGCAAAGAATGGAGAAAGCTGGGAAAAGAAACTGAAGGAGACTGAATTATCATGTCTGTTTGGAGGAGCAGGAGGCTAAGGCTGGGGGAGAGGGTTCTTCTCCATATGCCTCTTTATAGGTTCAGACGTTCAGAGCTGGAAGGAACCTCAGAGGTCATCTAGTCCAATCTGCTCCCCTTCTAGATGAGAAACCGATGCTTATGGTGCTGAAGTGACAATGGAGGTCATACAAGGTAATAACAGCCAAACCAGAATTTCAACCTGCAGGTTCCAAGTTCAAATATAGTACTTGGTTTACTATGATACATCATTGTCTTCTTTTTCTGTCTTTCTGTTTTAGTCTTCCTTGTCTGTCTCTCTCCTTTCTTTCCTCTGTCTCTATCTCTATTTCTGTCCGTCTATCTCTCTCTCTATGTTTCTCCGTCTCCTTTCTATCATTGCTATCTCTCTCCTATCTCTGTCTCTGTCTCTCCCTCTCTGTTTCTGTCTCTCTCTCTTTCTGTTCTCTTTTTCCTCTCTTTCTCCTCTCTCTGTCTCTATTTGTGTCTCTCCTGTCTATTTTTGTCTGTCTGTCTGTCTGATCTCTGTTTCTCTCTCTCTGCCTCTCTCCTTTCTATCATCTCTCTGTCTCTCTCCTTTCTTTCCTCTATCTCTCTATCTCTGTTGGTTTCTCCCTCTCTGTCTCTCTATCTCTCTTTTTGTCTCTCTCATTTCTCTCTCTCTTTCTGTCCTTTTTTTCCTCTCTCTCCCCTCTCTCTGTCTCTATCTCTCTGTCTCTGACTGATTGTCTGTAATGCCCTCCTTTCCTAGGCTGGACATTGACACTGAACCCTGGGTCTCTGGATCCACTTTCATCTTGACCTAGATAGTAGAAAAGGTCACCACTCGTAGAGGGGGAAAGGAGGGGGGAAATGAGGCAAAGGGAAGTAACTACTATTTTCTTGGATTCTCTCCATATGTGCTTCCTTTGGAATTTGGATCCTCCTTCTCTCGGAGACAATATACTTATTGATTCTCAAAGAAATTAGTACTGCGTCTTCCTTTAAGCTATTACTGTATTCAGGAGGAAGAAAGAAGACATCTCCTTTGGGGTGAGAGGGTAGGCTAGTGGATAGGTACTAGATAGTGTTGATAGGACACAATCAAAAATAGATTTTCAAGAAAATATTTTATAAAATACATGGAAGAAAGAAACATGCAGAAGTTATATTTAAAGGAGCATTTTCAGTCACTCCCTTATTAAATTAAACATGCATATATGTGTATGTGTATATTCATAGATAACACAGATATGGCCCTTAGAGGGTGTCTAATCAATCCCTTCATTTTAAGAATGAGGAAACTGAGGTCCAGAAGGTTGTGACTTGCCTAAAATGACCCAGATTGAAACAGAACCAAATTTTAAAACTGGGTCAAAACAAGAGGTGGTAGATAGAATTAGATTCAGAAAAACCTGGTTTGAAGTCGATGTCAGACTCTTATTAACTTTGTGAACCTCTGAGCCTCAGTTTCCTCACCTATAAAATGAGGGGATTTGACTTGATGATCTCTCTGTTACCTGCCAGTTCTGTCTATGATCTATCCCTCCCTTGTATGTATGTGAATATACATTTATGCTCTATAAAGAAATATATCTTTAAAATATATATGACATATACTATGAATGTGTACAGATAATATACATGTAGTTAATATATTACATGTAGTACATACATAGAAGTTCATAGTTTCTTATACAAGCCTCTTTTTGTTCAGCTTTGTGTAGTGAGATGTTTTTGTCTTGTGGATTGTTAAGTTTACCCTAAAAAAATATGTAATTTCAGGGAAAAAAGAAACAGGACATCATCCTTGTCATCATAGGGCTTGGGTCCCCCACTCCAAGACACACAATTTAGATGGGCTTCTTCTTGCTTTCAAGAAGTTCTAGTGAGGCTGTTACTGATTGGTCAGTGAGTAAGGCATTGGTCAATCAAGGACAGTCTGTGACTAGGACTTTTTTAAACCCTTACTGTCGGTTCCAGAGTCAATTCTGTGTATTGGTTCCAAGGCACAAGAGCAGTAAGGAACTAGGCAACTGGGGTTAAGTGACTTGCCTAGGGTCACACAGCTAGGCAGGATCTGAGACCAGATTTGAACCTAGAATGTCCTGTGTGACTAGGACTTCATGAAAGCAAGTGGAAGTCAGTCCAAATTGTGGATCTCAAATGCGCTCAGAAGTGTTTCTGTGTGATGGCATGTGTGAGCCCTGGCACTTACGCAAAGTTTGGTTAGAAGGTATGGACGAGTATAAATCCTTGGCTCCCAGAGCAGAGTTTTTCCAAGGCTTCATTTGCCTCCTACTAGCCCTGGAAATGCCCTCCTGATGTCCCTTGAGAAGTCCCTGTTTTCATACTTCCTACTGCCTATGGAGGGAAAGAAATTGAATTCACTTTTTACCTGAAGTGGAGCTCATTCATTCTTTTGACAAATATTTATTGAGAGTCTACTGTGAGCCGGGCTCTGTGCAAGGCTCTGATGTGACTCCTTAGTGTTATTACACTATTTGAGAATGCTGTATTAAGAGCCAAATAGGCCCTCTGGTGACCATATAACTAAGTAGTTTAGCCACTTATTTATTTTAATGGTAGCAATAGATTTTGCCAGAGCAGAGGAAAGCACTGTGACGTTTACAATGGTGATTACCCAGGAGCAGACGGTAATGCCAGTGCTTATTCAAAAAATGGCCAGCCTATATGCTATGAGTCTATTTACAACTGGTGAAAAATAAAACTGGCCCAGGACGATTTGTAATGCTCCTCACCTGGAAGTAAAAATTTCTAAACATTGGCCTTCTTGACCAACTTTGCTTCTCCTCTGTCCAATTGTCTCCTCTCTCCTCAGCCCACTCTATTCGGTGGGTCACAAAGTCCTCCAGCTAAGGCATCCTCTATAACATCTTTGTCCTTTCTTTTCTCTAATGATCACTCAAGGCCATTCCCTCATTGCTACAACAGTTTTCTAATGGATCACCTTGTTTTTAATTTTTCCCTGTTTTAATTCACCCTGAACAACACTATTGGCATTCATTTGCTCAAAACCATTTTCATCAAGTCACTTCTGTATACAAGAACCTAGTGACTCATTATTTTGAGCACTCATAAAACCATTCTAACCCATCTTTCTCCTTCTACTACCCTTCCCCTCCAGGTCATCCTTCACAGAACAAAGCAATTTTTCCTAAAGGAATTTTGTTCCATAGTTTCCGACTCTTTGTGACCCCATTTGGGGTTTTCTTGGCAAAGATGCTGGAGTGGTTTGCCATTTCCTTCTCCAGCTCATCTTATAACTGAGGAAATGGATGCAAATAGAAGTTAGGTGACTTGCCCAGGATCACATAGCTAGTGAGTGTCTGAGACTGTATTTGAACTCTGGAAGATGAGTCTTCCTGACACTCTTATCTACTGTGCCACCTAGTTGTCCAACTGCATGTTTAGAAAACATAATCATATTTTCCCTCTTATCAAAAACCTTTCAGGGTTCTCTAATGCCTATAAGATAATATTCAAACTCTACATCATTGAATTTCTACCTGGTTATGGAACTTCCTCTGGTCAAAATGGCCTGTTGCTTATTATCAGAATTTATCCTTCATGACTATTTTCAGAATGTATTCTGTCCTCTTTTGCCTTAATTAGTTCACACAGGCTATTCCCTATGTTTAGTATATACTCTCTTCTCCTTTCAACCCATTCTTCCTTCAAGGCTCTGTTCAGGCCAAACCTTCTATGAAATCATTCCTAACCTCCAAGTATTTTCTTTTCTTTTTTCCACCTAAAACCCTTACCTTCCATCTTTCAATCAATAACAAGTTTTGGTTTCAAGGCAGAAAAGGGGTAAGGGATAAGCAACTGGAGTTAAGTGACTTACCCAGAGTCCCACAGCTATGAAGTATCTGAGATCAGATTAGAACACAAGTCCAGATATGGTTCTCACTCTACTGAGTCATCTAGTTGTCCCTCTCTAAATATTTTCTCAAAGCTCTATTTTTCTCTTTTCTACATCCTTAGGTGTATACATACTGTATACTTTTCATAGATAGTGGGTCATATTGCTTTCCATTTTTGTATCCTCTTCACCTATCATGGTGCTAGTAGTAGCTGATTAAGAAATACTTGTGGAATTAAATTAAATGCCATCTAACCTCTTTCCTATATCCAAGGCTCAAAATCAGCTGTTACCCTTTAATCCCATTATCAATTTTACCAATAAAAAGGAGTCTAGGGACACCAGATGGTCCAGGGGCCGTTTACTCCCCATCCATAATAAGCATCCTCATCATTCATTATTCCTCAACAGGTAGCCATTTTAATATATTTGCTTTTCTCCACCTCAAATATATACATACCACTTGCTGTTTCCTATCTCCATGTACTTACATATACCATTCTCCCTTCCAGTGTTCTCTTTCATCCTCTCTATAAATATATATCCATTATGTCCTTCTAAAGCCATCTAAAAACTTACCTCTTACTGAAGGCTTCTGGGATTAACCTCATATTCTTTTGACCCTACCTACAGTTGTCCTCAGGTATTGTTAGTCATTCTCTCTCTTTGTGTCTTGCCTTCTCCAGCTAGTTGAGGACATCCTCTGAGGCCAATGTTTTAATCCTTTAGTTTATGCTGAACTCATAGAGAAGCTTCAAAAATCCTTCTGGCTGCCAATCTCTTCTAATTATGCTGAGCACAAAATTTCCACATACGTTATTTCTTTCCCTTGGCCACTTGATGGCTGTAGGAACACTGCCATGTTTGTAGGGATTGTGAGGAGGCCTAGTTCTTACAGAATCCAGAAAATTTCTTGGGCTTACAATAAGTTCTAGGAGAATCCTGAAGGAAAGAGACTAAACAGAATGGGAAAACTCCTTCTCTGACCAGAAATCTAGTATGGGATACCACCACAGATTACTTTGGAAGCTTTCTTTACCTAGAAATTCCCCATATCCACTTCTGCAAGGCTCATAGAAGATACCATTTGGAATGGGTCTATAAAAATCCAAGGACAACCTAGGATTTAGGGTTCCTCTAGGCCAGTGATGGTGAACTTTTTAGAGACCAAGTGCCCAAACTACAACCCTCATGCTGCATGTGAGTCCCCCTACACCTTGCCCCAGACAGGGGAGGGAGGAAGCACTCCCATTGGGCTGCTGGGAAGAGAGGCAGGTGATCGGAGAAAGGTGCATGTAGAAATGGGAAGGGGAACAGCCCCCTCAAGCACACATGCCATAAGTTCACCAACACAGCTCTAGGGCAAAGCCACTTTGCTTTAGGGAAACTTTTATTATTGCTATGTATTACTTCTTAAAAATGTGATGTTTAGACACTTCTCAGGATTTTAGTAGTCCTCTTTAATTCAATTGTCCCTTATTTCTTATGACTAGTTTCTTGGATAATAGATAAGATTGACAACTAATTGGAAGAAAAAGGAAAAGAAGGGAAGAGAAAGGAAAGGAAGTTGTAGCTCAGTGCCTCATTCTTATAGGTATCTACTTACCCCTTTATCAAAAGTGGCAAAGAATTTGATGTAGGGCTGGAAATGTTCAGCTGCTTCTTCAAATGCCTTGTAATCTAAGAGGATAAAGATGAAAGGAAAGGAATTTTCAAAATCCATATTCCAGACATTTATGTTCTTTTTTTTTAAAAAAATGTTTTAGTGGTATCAGAGCTTCAGTTAATTAATCAATCACTCAACAAACACTTAAGTATCTACTATAGATAGACATAAAGATGGATATCAAACTCCCTCTCCTCAAGGATCTCCCACTGGATTTTAAAGTAAGAAGGATATTTACAAAGGGGGAAATGGAAAAGATCTATGATTTTGTTAATATAGGGAACTCCTATCAGTATACTATAACTGCCATCAGTCTTTTCTCTGCAACTTAGAGTTCTCAAGAGTTTCTTGAGGCTTTGAGAAAGTGATTTGCCCAAGATAATATAGCACATGTGTGTCAGAAGAAGATTTGAACCTAGTTTTCCACTTTTTTGTGTGTGTTTTGTAATGGATGGAATGTCCAAGATTTCTTCAAGCTGTCATCTAGCCTGCCTTATTTTAAGTTTCCTATTTTCCCCATTACAGTTTGAAATCCTCACTTTTTGTCCCAGGGAAGAAATCTGAATTTTTTCTTTTTCTTTTTGGGAGTGTTTACAATACCTTATTGTAAATTTTGGGTTAAAAATATACTTCTGAGTTTCTAAACTTTTTTTCTGTATTGTCTGTTGGCCTTTGCATATCATCTATGGTCTCTGCAAAACTCCCATTTAATTTCTTATGCCAACCTATGATAATTCAAACATTATATCATCCACTGTATTATGTTGCCTTTCTGTGCAACAAAACATACAGATAAAATATCAGAGATTCACAAAGGTATTAGCAAGCTGATCATTGAATATCTCTGAAGAAAGTGGTCATGTCATTTGTTGCTTTCTCTGCACTGAAACCACAATGGAGGAAGTCATGATGTGGAAGGGATAGTTGTAATAATAGTTATGCTTTTTAAAAAATTCTTACCTTCTGTCTTAGTATCAATTTTAAGACAGAAGAGTGGCAAGGGCTAGGAAATTGGGGCTAAGTTGGCTTGTGTCTCAGGTCAGATTTGAAGCCAGGTCTTCCTGACTCCAGGCCTGGTACTCTATCCACTGGGCTACCTAGCTGCTCCTACCCTTAACTGCAAATGAGACAGCCTGTCCATATCACTACCTCCATTTTTAGAGGAAAGACCTACATCGATGAAATTTTGGGGAAAATGAAAATACTCCTCAGAGTACAAAGCTTGTCCTTTCCCAAAGATTGACCCAGCCACTTGCCTGTGTTCCTCCTTTTCAGATGAATTTGTTAGTTTGCATAACTAGAAAAGACCCTCCTGTTTTTCTTTCCTTGTCCCCAGTGGGAAAAGTCACTTTCTCAGACTCTTAGTTTGAAGCCTGTAGACAACTTACGTTCTGAGTCTTCACTCTTGAAGAAGCCAATGAGTTTGATGAAGTCATCAATGCGCTCAAAAGCTTGGACTTCCAGTTTGCTGTTGATAACCTCCACCGGGTCTTCGATTAACTGCAATGACAAGTAGGTTACTGTATTCTTTTTTTTTTAACCAAACTGCATCATTTTATTGGCAGAATTATAATAACATTCAGAAAATAAATGCCAAATATCAAATAAACTAAAATTCACTTTCGGGTCAATCAGAAGTAGATTCTAATTTTCAGTTAGAAAAAAGATCAGATCATTGTATTTGGTTACAGTTTAATCAAATTGAAACTCCAGTTCTTCCTTTTCTAAACTCTGATTTCCCCATCATTCTTCTGCAACAGTCTTTCCACTCTCTCTCAAAGCTGAGTATACCAAACAAGCACACAGATACACAAATGCACATACACATATTTGTGATCCATCTTTCATTCATAAAACATACTGGAATTTCAGGGGCTTGGTGCAGTGGCAAGAGAGCCAGATTTCAAATGAGAAGACTTGGATTTGAAAACTAGGTCAGACACATTATCTGTGTGGCATTGGGTAAGTCTCAACCTTTCTTAAACTCAGTTCCTCATCTCTAAAATGAGAGGACTATGGGTAGGCTAAATGGTCTCTGAGCATTAACTCTATAATCCTAGTTGGACTATTAGTTTTCAAGAGTACAAGGGTAGGCTAATTACCTTATTCTCTCTTTTTTTTCTTTTAAAAATCTTATCTTCTGTCTTAGAATCAATACAAGGTATTGGTTCCACTATAGAAAAGGTAAGGGCTAGGCAATTGGGGTTAAGTGACTTGCCCAGGGTCACACAGCTGAGAAGTGGCTGAGGTCAGACTTGAATCTAGGACTTCCCTCTCCAGGCTTGGCTCTCAATCTACTGAGAGACCTAACTACCCACTATTCTCTCTTTATTATACAGGTTTAAATTTTTTTCCTAATAAAAATAAATTTAATTTTAATTAAATTTCATTTAAAAAATTTTAAATAAAAAAGTTTTAATAAAGGATTGGGTAAGAAATAAACATTGTCCAGGCCTGCTTTGGAAAGTAGTCCTACACATCTCAGAGAAGCCTTAGGCTTTCTGTGGGTCTCTTGTATTTTGAGGGTATAAAATGATGGGGTGTTACTGTACAGAAATAGGCATTTTTATCACACTGCAGGGGGATATCTGACTGCCCATCACTGTAGCACTGGGCTCTTTGCAAGTTGAGAAAGCAACGAATGACTCAACTACCTTTCCGAGAAATATTCAGTGGTCAGACTGCTAATGTCTTTTTGAATTTTTGATGTTTTATCTGTAAGTTTTGTTGCACCAGAGAGGCAAAATGATACAGTGGAACACCTAGTTGTTGAAGATCTGGGTTTGAGTTCTATGTAATTCTGGGCAAAACAATGAACCTCTCCATATGGCAATTTTCTCACCTGTAAAAAAAAGGATATTAATATACTATCTACCGCAGAGGATAGTCATAGGGAAAGTGCAGCCCTAGAACCTAAGTCTCCTAACTTTCAATCCAATGGAAGTGGCCTTACCTTAGATGGTTATCTAATTTGATTCCTCCTAGATATATTTTTCTAATGTTAAAAGTAGCAAAAGCCCATAGCTCGTTGCCATCCCCTACTTCCTCCTCTAGATTAGATGTCCTCTTATTTTTTCTGTGCTCTGTCTTCACAGTCTTTTTCCCGATAACATCAGAAGGATGTAATAACTGAACCAATGAATTATCAATGGGAAATAATTAGTTGGTAATGAATGAATGGACATAGCAATATGTTAACACATAACATATAGACAAACACAAATAGGGCAGCTTCAAAATGTAGCATAACAGATACAGACTTCCCAAGGAAAGTAAGATTCTCTTTAACCCAGGCTTATTGTTATTGTTTAGTCTTTTTCTTAGTCATGTCTGACTCTTTGTGACCCCATTTGAAGTTTTCTTGGCAAAGATACTGGAGTGGTCTGCCATTTCCTTCTCCAGATCATTTTACTGATGAGGAAATTGAGGCAAACAGAGTTCAGTGCCTTGCCTGGGGTCACTCAGCCAGGAAGGGTGTGAGGCTGGAATTGAACTCAGGTCTTCCTGACTCCAAACTCTGTGCTCTTATCTACTGTATCACCTTGCTGCCCTTGAACACAGGCATCAGTCCAAAATATCGTAAATATTGCTAACAGTTTGTCAATTAGCAAGTACTTAACTATTTGACAGTTTTGTTCCAGTCTATATTCTAGCCAAAACAGCTCCTTTTAGGACTAATGTAAATCCGTGCTTACATCTAAAAGGAATTCCACCAAAACATCAGCAGCCAATTCTCCATCAAACTCAATAGTGCGATCTCCCTTAAGGATATACAGGCTTCCTTCTTCATCAAAACCTGGTAGAAATAAAGAGATAAAGAAAAATGATAACTTTCTCACAGGACGTCCATTTCCATCAGTTCCTTCTGGACCCAACTTCAGACTCATAAAGCCTTCCTAGACTAATCCTACTCTGCTCTCTACCCTTCATCCTTCTGTTTACTGTTTAGACTACAACATAAAATGTAATTAAATTATGTTTTACACACACACATGTGTTTATATATATTTGTGTATGTGCTTTGCAAACCTAAGGTGCTCTATAAATGTTAAATATTATTATTATTATTTTGGTTTTGTTATTGTTACTTACTTTTGTTCTGTAATTATCTCCTGTATGCCTTGTTTCTCTCAATAATTAATACTAATAGTAATAATAATAGCTAGTGTTGATATGGTACTTTAAGGTTCGGAAAGCTCTTTACATTTGATCCTTGCAATAACCCTGGGAAGACAGGTCTTCATTTTACATATGGGGAAACTGAAGCAGACAAGAGAATCAGTGACTTACTCAAGTTTACACAGCTAGGAAGTGTCTGAGATCATATTTGAACTCAAGTTTTCCTGACTCCATGTTCCCTCTGCCACTGAGCTGGACGGGGATCATATCTCACAGACTCAAATTCAGAGCTAGAAGGAACCTTAGAGGTCATATAGTTCCACCTCCTTATTTTACAATTAAGGAAACTGAGGCCCAGAGACTTTTTTTAATGGAGATATTATCTGTGTTATATGGGGATGTCACTCAATGAACATTTACTGTTGTTATTCAGTCTCTCAGTTGTATAAGTCTTTGTGATTCCATAGACCTTAACTATCCATGAAGTTTTCTTGGCAAGGATACTGGAGTGGCTCTCCATTTCCTTCTCCAGTGGATCTTTTTTTGCCAGGCAATCAGGGGCTAAGTGACTTGGCCAGGTAGTGTCTGAGGCTGGATTTGAACTTGGGTCTTCCTGACTCCAGGACCAGTGCTCTTGACCATTAAGGTTAAGAGGTTAAGGTCAAAGTGGTGCTATGACTGAAGAAAGAATGTTAAACCACTCCAATATCTCTGCCAAGAAAACCCCAAATGGGGTCCTAGAGAGTTGGGCAAGACTGCAATAACTGAACAACAGTAAAGAATCACAAGATATAATGGAAAAAAGGAAACAAGCATTTATTAAGGCCCACTATGTGCCAGGCACTATGCTAAGTGCTTTACAGATTTGATCTCATTTGATCCTCACGAAACTCTGAGAGATAAGTATGACTATTATCCTCATTTTATGTGCGAAGAAATAGAGTCAGAAGGCGGTCCAGTGATTTTTCCCAGGATCCTGCAGCTAGGAAGTATTTAAGGTCAGAATTTTGAACTCAGATCTTCCTGATTCTAGGCTCAGTGCTCTATCCAGGATCCAGTACTTAGATGCTTCATAATATAATCAGAATGATAATGACAAATACCATAGTTGAGGCAGTTAGTCTCTCTCTCTCTCTCTTTTTTTTTTTTTACCCTTACCTTTCTTCTTAGAATCAATACATGCGTGTTGGTTCAAAGGCAGAGGAGCAGTATTAAGCAATGTGGGTTAAGTCACTTGTCCAGAGCCACACAATACACAACAAGGAAGTGTCTGGGTCCAGATTTGAATCTACAATGACCCATCTCTAGCCTTGGCTTTTAATCTACTGAGTCATCTCGCTGCTCCAGGGGGCCACTGGTCTTAAAGAATGTTCTGCAGACTGTCATCTTATTTTCCACATTCCTGTACAAGGACAAAGCAGCCTGCAGCCTTTAAAAAAATATCTTAAACCCTCGTCTTCTGTCTTAGAATCAGTACTGTATGTTGGTTCCAAGACTGAAGAGCTAGGAGAGCTAAGCAATGAGAATTAAGTGACTTGCTCAAGGTCACACAGCTAGGAAGTATCTCTATCTACTGAACCAGCTAAGAGCCCCCATGCAGTCTTGTGTAGTTGAGGGGTAGTGGAATGTTTACTGGGTTTGATGTTAGAACATTTGGGTTCAAATCACATATCTTCCACTGTGTGACCATAGACAAGGAATGTCCTCATGTGAACATGAAAGATTTAGACTAGACAATCTCCAGGATCCTTAGAGTAGCCTCCTTGTTGTTTGTGATACACAAGCCCCTGTGCCCCACCTCCAGGCTCTGGTGCTGTCTGGCTCTCATGCCTGGAATGCACTCCCTCCTCACCTCCATCTCTCAGACCAGGCTCCCTGAAGGCCATCTCACGGACCGCTTTCTCCATGAAGCCTTTCCTGATGCCCATCCTGTGGGAGCCTCCCCTGCCATCTCCGACATCAGCCTGCATCTATTTGTATATGGGGGTGGTGGGGGCGGGAAAGGACCGATGGATCATTTTTCAGTGCAAGTATTTAAACTGTAGAAGCCGCCGAACGCTGCAAACCGGGGCTTGATGGATTGTTCTGTTGAGTGTCCAGGAAGAAGGTGACGGAGAAAACGGTAGTTTTGCAGATTCCACTGAAAATTAGTGTCTTTAAAACATTTTTGTCCAGAGAGTTGGTTGTTGAATATTTACCAGCTCGTTACTGAGTACATACATATATGTGTGTTTATCAGTACATGTGTATAAATACATACATGTATGTTTATTGGCATATATTATATATATGTTATATATTTCTATGTAAAAAGACATACATGTCTGTATAAAGATATACATGTATTTATATCATTATATATGTATTTATATACGTGTGTATTATGTTTGTACACAAACATATGCATATATGTGTGTTTATATATGCATGTATTAGACATCTGTGTGTATATACATATATGTACTTCTCTGTGCATATGTTTTATATAGATATTGTTATATAGCTGTGCATGCATGAGATATGTGTGTGTATAAATAGATCTAGACACAGATTGCATGTCACATATAGTATGCATTCATGTGTGCACATACACATATATGTTCATCATCATATATGATATATGTGTTGGGATATCTCTGTGAGTACACTTATAAATATACACATGTGTACCAGTATATGCATACATGTTTTAATGTGTGTTATATATTCAGTATGTGTATACATGTGTGTATCACCATGTGTATATACATGTGTGTTTTAGAAATATGCATATTATATATCTGTATGTATAAATATATACATGTGTATGTGTGTTTAACAATATGTTATATATGCATGTATTATATATGTGTGTTTATCAGTATGTGTTATATATAATAGTATATATTTGTGTATGTGTTTATAAATATATATACATGTATACCAGTGTATGTATATATGTGTTTACATATATTATGTATTTGTGTGTATATATACATATGTTTTGAGCATATGTATATATGTGTGTTTTAGAAATATGTGTTATATATTTATGCATGTAAATATATGCATGCATTGTGTTTATCAATATACATGTTATATATACATATGTATTATATTTGTGTATGTGTGTTTATGAATATATATACCCCGTGTCAGCATGCATATACATATATGTTATATACATGTGTTATATATCTCGGTGTAAATATACAAGTGTGTCATGTATGTGTATGTGCATTCACAAATCCTTGTATGCGTAAATATGTGCACTCAATTTGCCTTGGAGTATTCGGTGCCTGGCTCAGTACGTGAAACATGGGGTAGGTGCTTAATAAAAGCTGGTTAATGCATTGATTGCTCTAAACCTTTGCGATCCTCTATTCCTTGCTCGAGTCCTCAGTGCTGATAGGGGGCTCTGGTGGGCACAAACGCGGGGAGCTCCAGTAACCAGCAGATGTGGGATCAAAGAGCCAGAAGGCTCAGCTTGCCTAGACATGTGTGCCTCTGTTGATTCTATCCAGCCCCTAAATGCCTCCACCTGCCAGCTAGACTTCTAATATCATATGAAATAATAATTTCGCATCCTTTGAGGGGGGTGGGTTTTTTTCACAACAATTCCACAGGGTATATATCCACTGGCCCTCTCCACTGTAGACACACACCGGCACCGATTCCTCCTTTCTCCTCTGCCCTCCCAGTGTTTTTTTTTTTTTTCTATAGCAAAGAGAACCCGAATCCTTCCATAAAGACAAATCCTCATGAAAAAGGAAGAGGAAAAAGAACATGGTGAGGGTCTGCCTGGCTGTGGGGAAGGAAGGAGGCAGGTTTTATTAGAATGCTTTTAGACTCCAGGGAAAGGGGACAGATGGTCATTTGTCTGTTAACCTCATTTGTTCTTTGCCCTTGGGAAAGGCTGCATTTATGAATTCCATATAATTGGGTGCCTGCCATAAATGGTCTCCAGGGAAGAAGATGCCACAGTCTGTTTTCCTGACCTATTTGTGTCTCCCAATCCCAAGTTCTTCTGTGTGTCTAACCCAAATATATCCTGCTACAAGCTCGCTCATTTTTTTGGTCCTTCGCTACAGCCTCCATGAAAATAGAAAGCAGCTGTTTGTCATACTCGAGATAATAAACATCCGTGTACCTGAAGACCACCCATATGTGTATTTTTCTATGTTTACACACCCAAATCCAATTAACCTTCCTACAAAGGTTCTACTTTATAATCTCTTTCTCAAATGGCTCTCTTTCACTGGCCAAGCAGAAAAGCTAGCTGGGCAGTACCTGTGTGTATGTGTGTGTGCATATATATGTGTGTATTGTAGCAGGAAAATTTTCAAACCAAAGGAAAATATTTGCAGGATTTGGAATATAAAGGACCTGGACTGCTGTCCCAGCTCTACCATTTACTTTTTAACCTTGGGCTAGTCCTTTCCCCTTCTTGGTTCTTTGGTTTCCCCATTTGTAAATTGAGAGGGTTGGATGAGAGGGTCTGGATATTTTTATGGGAGACCAGAGTTCAAATTCTGCCTCAGACACTTCATAGGTGTCTTTGACTCTGTCTAAGTCACTTAAACCTCTCTAATCCTCAGTCTCTTCACGTGTGAAGTGAGGGAGTTAGAGTTGGTGGCCTCAGAAGTCCTTTCCAACCTTAAAATTTAAGGATCACAGGGGATAGTTAGATGGCACAGTGGACCGAGAGTCAGGCTTAGAGATGAGAGGCGCTAGATTCAAATTTGACCTCAGACACTTCTTAGCTGAGTGACCTTGGACAAACCATTTAATCTCAAATACCTAGCCTTTTCCACTCTTCTGCCTTGGAACCAATACTTACTTTTGTTTCTAAGATGGAAGATAAAGGTTAAAAAAATAATTTTTAAGATCCCTTGTATCATAAGGGGAGGAAGATGCTTAAGTTTAAAATGTACCTCTCCAAACCTCATGTGCATTTTTAGGAGTAAAAATATCTGCAGGAACATGGCACAGAGAAGTATGTTATATTGACTTGTCAGTCGGAAGTGGTGATGAAGAGTTGCTCAAAGTCTCTCCTCTGATCATTTAACCAAATCCAACCTCAGCGAACACTTTCCATGGTAATGACAGCTCGCAGCTGTATCTGACAGCTTGGCCTCAGCACCTACAATGACCTCTCAGAGACATTGCTGCCCTTTGTTGAAAGCTGTGGCCAAGAGCTTAAGAAGAGCCCAAGATGGGTTCCAAAGCTGATTGTATATCCAGTCCTAGGGGACTCACACAAAAAGGGCCCATACCTCAGTATATATCTCTCTAGACACTCAGCTTTTTGCTACAGCTATCCAGCAAAGAGGGTGGAATGATTTCATATATGACAGAACAGAAGGACGACATTGGATGTTTGTTTGATTGAATCTCTCCAGGGCTATGCCGAAGCCAGCTTATACTTGTTGTAATTGGTTCACAAGAGTCAATTATTAAATTTTCAGTGTGAGCATTTACACTTTAGAAATAGGCAAATGCTACAAATCAGGGTTGAGTTATTATTTTGCTGATTCTCTAGACTTAAGAAAGAGAGAGGGAGATACTTGGGAACTTTAATGTAACAAATAAATACATAAATTTAATTTAAAAAGAAAGAGAGAGAAAAAGTTAATAATGCAGATTAAACTTAAAAGTTGGTCCTGCATGCTTTTTTTTTTTTGAGGGAACATTTACTAGAACACAGTTAAATCTATTGGGGCTGATCCAAAAGTCACTATATAGTTGAAGTTGATGTTGAAGAATGGCATAATGTAGACATCTAGGTAGGAGAGTAAGATATAGAGCTCTGGACTTGGAAACAGGAAGACCTAGGTTTGAATCTCACCTCTGACTCTTTACTCTCTGGGCAACCCAGTTTGCAATCTCAAATTTCCTCATATATAAAATAAAGATGTCAATAGTTGTAATAATATTTCTTAGGGTTATTATAAGGAAGGACCAAATATGATAAACTTAGGTATTTTGAAACTCTTAAATTCCTATATGTGTTATTTATTAAATATTTATTTTCTTTTGCTCAATGTTAATTATTAATTACTGAATATTAAATAAAAATATATTATGAAATGAATTAAACTCTGAAGTGCTAAATAAATATCATTCCTTGTTCATGCCTATAGTTTATTGGTCTCTTTTTATAATAAGGAATTTTGCATAATCTATAATAAGTTTATGATTGTGACAAAAGTCATATCAATTCATGGATTTCTCCCCCTTTTTCAATATGTAGTCCAACTTGTAACAAAATCATAAATTTTGTTTCATTTTGTTTAAAGTGATCAGATTCTCATATGGAAATAAATGCATTTATTTGGTGTCTTGTTTCTTACATTGGCATTTTCTGAAAATCATACTTACCTAGCTTTTTAGCTAGCTTGGCTTCTTTCTTGGAATCCACCATGGCAAAACCTATATCTTTGTGTTCCAGGACCTGGGCCGCCAGCTGAAGGAAATGCAAAGATGAGGGCAAATTAAAACAATTCTGAGGTTTGTGCCTCATGCTCAGGAAAAATGATGATCAATGATGAAAATAAGTCTGTGTGGAAAGGGCTGGGGAAAGATTGACATGCTAGTGTATTGTGGGTAAAGCTGTGAATTGATCCAAGTACTCTGCAAAGCAATTTGGAATTCTGTGAGAAAAACTGTTACTTAAACTGTTCAGACATTTTGAGCCTAAGATACCATTGCTGAGCATATTCTTCCAGGAAACAGAAAGAGCCCATGTATTTATAGCAACATTGTGTGAGTGTGTGTGTGTGTGTATGTGTGTGTGCGCTCGAGCAAAGTAAGAAAAAAGCAAATGAGTGCCCATTGATTTGGGAATGGCTGGAACAATTATTCTATATAAAATATTAAAATACATTCACAGAATTCAGAAAAGTATAAGAAGACTTACATGAACTGATAACAGAGCAAAGTAAGAAGAAAAAGGAAAATAATATATAGAATAAGTATCATAGTTGAAATGAACACCAAAATGTGCTGTGTGTTTGTAATCACCCATTCTGGTCAAAAAGAAGAAAGTAAGCGCATTGATGCAGTGGAGTGTATAAAACATTCTATATTTGGATAAGGGAGATTCTGGTTTGAATGCTGCATGATTTTCATCATCATCTATTTGCCCCTAGCTTTCTGAGCTGCAAAATAAAGGGGCTAGACTTAATAGTTTCTAGCTCCAAATCTATAATCCTAGAGGAAATTAATCTTCTTTCTTTCCCTGGAAGTGAGGGAGGGTAACACCCACTGTGTCAGATAACTCTCTGCTTAACTGTTTTAAATTTGTAATAAGGAGAAGATCTTTCTGTGGTGGAGCTGGGGCTAAAACTGGGGAAAACTGATTTTAAAAAATCAATGCAATTTTTAAATTTTCTTTTCCTTTCTTTTTCTCTTCCTTTCTCTTCTTCTTTTTTTTTTAACACACACGCATTCTGTCTTAAAATCTATACTGTATATTAATTCTAAGGCAGAAGAGCAGTAAGGGCCAGGCAATGGGGGTTGAATGACTTGTCCAGGATCACATAGCTGGGAAGTATCTGAGGTCAAATTTGAAACCAGGACCTCTTGTCTCTAGGCTTGGTTCTCTATCCACTGAACCACCTAGCTACCTCCTACAACTTTTTTCAAAATATACACATAGATATTAAGGTAAATAGACTAAGGCAGAAAAAAGGTGGCTAACACATGGATCTCAGAGGTGAAGGTATAACCATTGGACAATTGTGTTTAGCTAAGTGCCTGGAACATAGTAGGCTCTTAGTCAATGCTGACTGATGGTTAATGTTTGGACTCATTTTGGGCAATGAATACTGATACGTGCTTCTAGATATTTTGGCATTACTTCATTGTAGGACTGCTTGATTCATCAGTGTGGTGAGATGAAAAAACAGTTCTTGATTTGGAGTTGGAGGACATGAGAAGGAATGGTTAAGATAACAAAAGTTATATTAATGCTCACAGTTGACTCTTTTTTTCTTTTTATAATATGAGGCATCCTGTGCAACTTGTACTCTTAAATGGTAGCTTGCTTTTTTTGCCAATGAAATTTAATCCTCTTTTTGACTGGCCACATCTTTGATTAATCAAGGTCACTTTGATTTACATTCTTAACTTTCTCTGTTGACCACCCTTTCCAACTAAAAGCCATCACAAACTTAATGAAAAAGTATTCTCTGCTTTTTCCAAGTCATTAATAAATATGTCACACAACACCAAGCTCAGGCATTGCTCCCATAGGTCATAAGGATTGGGCTTTTTAAGTTTTAAAGACCTATAAAAATGAGGTATAATTAATTATGATTATTTTCACTCATCAGGCCTCCCTGTTCTTATGACTTGTATCTAATTCTTTATGACTCCATTTGAGGGACTCTTAACAGAGATATTGGCATGGTTTACCATTTCCTTCTTCCAATGATTTTATAGATGAGGAAACTGAGCCTAACAGGGTTAAGTAACTTGCCCAGAGGCATACAGTTAGTATGTGTCTGAGGTCATATTTGGACTCAGAGTTTTCCTAACCCTAGCCCAGCCACTCTATCCACTGTGTCACCCAGCTGCCTATTCTTAAATTATAAGCCTCCAATCCATTATGTATATAGTCAACAGTAACAAGGTTCAGACCAGGATTTTTCCAACTGTGGTCCATGGTCCACCAAAGAACACTCACCATCCTCAGTCTCTTCCCTTTATTTCAGGTCTACTTTAGGTCACTATGTCAGTGGGCATGGTATGGTTCATTATAAGTGTTTTGGACTACCAAGATAATACAGTAAAAAAAACAAAAGGAAAAAGACAAAAAGGGAAAATGCTTAATTTGAAAATCTCCAATGACTATACTATTGCTTCTACTACTGCTGCTGCTGTTGCTGCTGTTACTACTACTACTATTACTGCTATTACTACTACTAGTACTAGTACTACTGCTATTACTACTATTATCCTTATTACTACAACTACTACTACTATTACTGTTACTACTATTACTACAGATACTACTAACACTACTACAACTAGTATTACTACAAATACTACCACTACAGCAACTACTATAATTATTACTACTACAACAACAATAACAACAACTACTGCTACACTTTAGATTCTATGGCTACAACTACAACTACTGTTACCACTTCTACTGGATAGCATTTATCTGGTACTTTAAGATTTGCAAAGCGGTTTATATATGTTATCTCATTTGATCTTCATAACATTCTTGGGATTTGGGTGCTATTATTAGCTCTATTTTATATAGAGGAAACTATAAAGGAGAAGATTAAGTGATTTGCCTGGAGTCACACAGCTATGCAGTTGCCAAGGCAGGATTTGAACCCAGGTCTTCTGGGCTCCAAATCCAATTTCTCTAATCTCTGTGCCACATTATTGCACCTGTACTATAGTATGCATTTAGTTATATATAAAAACCAAGGCAAACACAACTTATATTCATGCTCTAGGCACATCAATGTACCATAGCCCTTTCAATTATTTCCCCCATATTCATGTGTCAGGCTATTCTTTCATCCCATTTGTATCTTAGCATTTCCCCATTTTCCTTAGACAACCAATTATTCTCCTTTGTCATGGAGAGAGTAATATGACCACCAGATCAGAGACTAGCAGAGAATTCAATTCTAGCTAAGATCCAGTCCAGTCTTGGTATTTGCTGGGATTTCAAAGTTTTTCTTCCACATTACACTCTGCCAAGACTTCTGCCTTCCCACTCTAGGCATCACTCACTGCAGAGGGAGCAGTTCCTTCCCTCCGGTCCTGTTGCCAAACTAAAAAGTCAGGGCAAATTGAACCATGAGGTCAGAAAGGCAATACCCATTGCCAACAGTATGGCAGAGAGCACCAGCCTCTCCCCACTGCAAGGGCTGCCTGAAGGTAGCAAGTTAAAAACCAAACAAACCAACAGACAAATTAACCATTAATTGGGGCCAACTTTTCTTTGCAGATGTTTAAGGCTTGTCTGTTATCTGGACATTATTGCTGTTATGGCGATGGTTGTTTCTGAAGAAGGGTGAGAGAGAGTGAGCCAGGTGAGAGCTCTCTGTCATACCAAATAGATCAGAAAGGTTCTCCAAATGTGGATAATATACAGACTCTCCTGCCATTTCACCGTTTTGCCCTGTCCCCATGGAAAACCAATCACTAACCTCTGTTAGGGACAGATAAAAACATAGTCTGACTCCTGACTTTTTCAGACTTTTCTCCTATCCTTCCCCTTTGTGTATTCTTTTTTTAAAAAAGAAAAAACCTTACTTTCCATCTTAGAATCAATGCTAAATACTGGTTCTAAGGCAGAAGAACAAGAAGGGTTAGGTAGTGGCTTAATGGGAGTTAAGTGACTTGCCAAAACCAGGAAACATCTGAGGCTAGATGTGAACCCAGGACTTTCAATCTCTTGGCCTGTCTTTCTATCTAGTGAGCCACCTAGTTGCCTCTACTTCATGTATTCTTCATTAGTACTTCTTAGCCAGCCAAACTGGCCTGGTCGTTTTCCCCTGAGTTTGGTATCCACTTCAAATGCTTTTATTCAGGCTGACCCCCAAGCCTACAATGCCTTCTCTCTTTTCTTCCCCTTTTTAGAATTCTCAACTTCCTTTAAGGCTAAGCTTGGCTACCTCCTGCATGAAGAAGCCTTGAGATCATCTCATTTGAAGACCATGAAGACATAAATATAGTCTGGAAAAAAGAAGGGTTTCCTCCAAACATGAAGAACTCTTTTCAAATATCTGAAAAAGTCACCATTTGGAAAAGGGAATGGCCTTAGAGGGAATAATCAGGAGCACTGAGTCAATGTTATAAAGAGGCCAATTTAGGTTTGACATCAGGACAGATCTACTAACTGTTCCAAAGTGGGATAGATTTCTTCGCGAAGAATCGGGATCTTTCTCCTGGTAAATCTTTAAGCGACTCATTTGTTGAATGTATTGTATAAGGTATTATTTTTCATGTAGGAATTAGACTGTAAGCATTTCTTAACCTGAGAGCCATGAACCTGTTTTTAAAATATATATTTTGCTAAATACATATCAATTGGCTTCCCTTGCAATCTTACATCCTTTATTTTATGCATTTAAAAACATTATTCGGAGGAAGGGTCAATAGGTTTCACTTCACTGACAAAGGTGTCCATGGCACAAAAAGGGTTAAGCACCCTGGACTCAATGGCATTTTTGATGACTTACATCACCTTTAAAAAAAAAGACTTTCATGTTTGTATTGTTTTTTTTTTTTTTAAGTTTTTTCAAAGGCTAGACTTCTAGAGTCTATAAGTTAGGAACTGGGTGTTTGTTTTCTCACGAAAACATCCAGCTCTGCCATTTTGGGGTAACATCATACAACTCACTAGCAAAGAATTGTATGCTACCTAAAATCGAATCCAGCTGACTGTGTAGTTTTTTTGTAAATTGGGCAGAAAAAAAGGGAGGGAGAAAATTTAAAACAACATACTCTTCTAAGCTCTGGCCATGACAATAGATCTCAGGAAGGAGTTATCACCAATGGGACACAGATTGAAGAAGGAGATTTTTATTATGAATAGTACAGGATATACCTCATTCAAAACTGTAGTCCCCAAAGATTCATGTGGACTATAGTGAAGAGACAGTTTTCTGTTCATCAATGAAGAAAGACTTCCTTGATTCAATACTGATTCCTTCCCTGGAAAAGGGATTCCACCTTTGACTCTCAGAGCTAGCAAAGCTTACAGCACAGCTACGATGTTGCTTCTTGCTTTGGGGATGAGGTAAAGAGTACCACTGAATGGTAACAAGAAGGAACATGACTAGTACGTGATCAGAATTGACAAGTAATAATGGATAGGGCTTTAAGGCACAAATGTTTTGAGGGTATTTTTTAAAATTTTGCTCTTCCTCCTTTTGGTCAAGTAGGAAGCAGAGCTCTCTTCCTATTCTCTTCTCTACTGGGAGATCAATTATTAGGGATAAAAAGGACTCCCCAACTTCTCCGTAGGCAGAGGTGGCTACGAAGCAATTGAAGAGCAACTTGTGGTCTTTTTCTTAACGTTTTCACTTTATCTGTTAGTTGCTGGGAGGTTTCTGTGGTCTCTTATCAGGAGAAGCACAAAGGACCCATAAGAGGTAATCTGTTAACAACTTTCTTAAAGACATGATCGAGAGTAGCCGTGTAACCCTGGGCAAGTCACTTAACCACCATTGCTTAGCCCTTGTTGTTCTTCTGCCTTGGAACCAATACAGAATATTGATTTTAAGACAGAAGGTGAGAGTTGTTTTTTTTTTTTTTAAATGATTGAGCATACCCCAAAGAACAGATCCTAAGTGCCCAAGAGGGATACAATCAATGAGGAGGGAGAGATAATTTCTAAGTTGGTAGGGCTAACATAAAGGAAGGTACCAGTTGAGGTGAGTCCTGAGAGTTGGGTAAAAAAAAAAGAATCATTATAACTCTTATCTAATAAAATCATCATAATAAGAAACCACATTAATAGATAATATAGTGATAACTTTTAACAAATATTATTATTGATGTTCATATTTATATAGCACTGCAAGTCAGATTATGACAAGAAATACCATTACAATAAAGATTTTGATATCAAAAAATTCCAGAAGGAATCATTATACTAGCCTAATAACAACAATAATAAGAAACCACAATAATAAATAAAATAATGATAAGTAGCAGTAAATATCATTGTCACTTTTTATATTTATATGGCACTGCAAGTCAGATTATGACAAGAAATCCCATTACAATAAAGATTTGAAATAAAAAGATCACTGAGCCCTCATGGGGTCCTGCTCATTTCAGAGATATTTCCTCCAAATGATGCCTTCTCCAAGAATATGGATAGTCCTTTTAGAACTGATTAGATTATAGAAGGACTTATCACATAGTATATCTATCAGGGAATTCAATGGCAAAAAAAGAAAAAAGCTGGGCCATGGACCTGCCTTCTTCCAAGGGGATGGACCTCTTTCACTTTTTATCAGTGCTCAGCTCCCCTACAGAGCCCAGCACTTTGCTTTTCATTCATTGAATCTTGTAAAACTGGAGGGTCCATGACATGATTGATTAGCTCAAACATGCGACTGGTTTTATAGCTGTATTTGCATTGCAAAGATCTGGGAAAACAATTTCAGGCATGGGCTGGGGGTTGGGTGGGGAAAGGAGGAATCTTTGTAGGAAGGACTAGAAACATGTTCGGAAAAGAAGTAGCTAGAAAATTCACAAATATTTAGCCTACAAAATGTATATTCCATGTTCATAGCAACACCTTTTTAAAGGAGTGAAATACTGGAAATGAAGTAGTTTTCCATAGATCAGTGAAAGGCTAATACATGAAAATAGTTGAGTAAGAAATAAATATACTATTAGAAAGGAATATGAAAAATTCAGAGAAACATAGGAAGACATAAATATACTAATGAAAGGCAACAAAATGATATTATAAGATTACAATAAAAAGAATGATAGTCTAGAACGACATAAAACAGAACACAGAAAAGCCCCACAATGCAATAGCTTTAATACATAATTATAATAAGCAAGAAATTTGACCCTGAAGAATTGAGAAAAATGTACCTTCTTTTGTTTTTTTGCCCCTTTTGTTTTTTTTTCCCCAAAGTGGCACAGGAGTAGAATATTGTTCAATTTGGTTAATATGTTGACTGATTTTACGATTGCCTCCCTTCTCCTTTTTTACTTTTTGATACAAAGGATGGCTCATAAGAATGAGCTGCAACAGATTTATTCATATTTCATCTAGAGATATGGAAGGATCTTCAGAGATCATCTAGTTCAACCCCTTTGCAAGGTCTTCTAAGATCACATAAGAAGTAAGCATCTGAGGTGAGGTGGGATTTGAACCCAGGGCCTCTGGCTCTGGAGCTAATGCTGTTTCCATTGTAGAGAAGAAAAATGAGGCTCAAGGCTCAAGCCCAGGGTCAACCAGCTAGGAAGTGCCTGAGGTCAAATTTGAACCCAGGACCTCCCCCTTTCTCAACTCACTGAGCCACCTAGCTGCCCCCTGTAATAGGAATTTAAAAGTATTTTGGAGTATAATTCAGGCAAAACTTTAGAATGAGCATCAAGAGAAAAAGAATTTGAAAGGCTGCTGGCTCCTAATTATAATCCTGGAGTTTATATACAAATCAAAGAACTAGGAGCCTCTCCTCTAGAACACAAAGGCCGGTTGCAGCATATGACAAGCTGGTGGCAGCAGAGAACAGTAGAAATGACACTGAAGCCTTGCAGACAGCAGCAAAAAGGAACATCTCAGTGAAAAAAAAGTCACACTGCTGCTGGCAAATCAACAGATGACAGCAGAGTTATCAGCACAGGTAAAATGGACCTCAGAGAATGGAGATGCCCAGCAGATGGCAGCAGAGAGCAATCTGAAGAAACAAAGGCATGAAAATAGAGACGCCAGGCAGATGGCAGCAGAGAGTAAATTGAAGAAACAAAGGCATGAGTTTCCCTAGTGGTCTCTGTACTCAGTGCCCATCTGTTCTCTGTGCACATATCTAACTGGGCATGTTACCTGGCTAAATGTGTTCCCTTCATGTGTGCTCCTCTGTTGGGATTCTATGGTGATATGTTTGTCTTTCATTTCCAAGAGAGCCAATGCCATCATAGGTGATGTCTTGACTCACTCATGAATTGAATTTAAGTGAGGCAGAATTGCACAAAGTCATCAGCTTCTCTTTCAGAATCATTAAATTCAACGGCAAGACAAAAGTCAGATCAACTGGCAATGACTCAGTATGCAATGGAAGACCTTGGCATCTTCGATATTTGACCAAGCTCTAAGAGCTCCATAGTACCTAGTACTTCATGGTCCTTTGAAACAAAGTGTTCTCATCCATCCATTCCAATGAGGAAAGTCTTCACATGCTTGGTGTAGACCTCCTTCCTAACTCACTGACAGGCTGGAAACCAGGGTTAGCCTGTGTGCCAAGACAGTTTTACCAGGTTGTGGCTACTGCACATGTTGTGGCTTCTTGGAGCCACAGGTAAGATTTGGGGGAAAGGTGGATGAGCAACCCTGAAAAGATATTGGAGATCCTTACACCAGAATGATAGTCCTCTCTGAGTACCCCATACACCCCTGTGGTAATACATGTTCCTTGTATATGCCCCCTCTCTCTTTGGTGATATGATAGTCCATGTGAGCATGTGCCTCTGTGCATTTGGAGGAAAATCTTTTCACCTATTTTACTACGTTTCATTAAATATCTTTTGTGATGAACTAATATGTCCTTTAGACACCTTAATAAAAGAAAATACATTGATGGGGGCTCACAAGCTACACTTTTGAATGGATATTGACCTACAAAGTGCTATGGATCTAGGGAAGGGTTTTGTTGTTGTTGTTGTTGTTGTCGTTTGGGGAAGTTGGTTTGGGGTTTATGTTAGGGAGATCCCGGGTGCTATAACTATGAAATAAAAGAGAATATTCTATGTGAATAAAAGAGGTACAAAGTATTATGAGAGATCAGAGGCAGACATGTCTAACAGGAATCAGAAAGAAGTAGCCATTTGGGTAGTTCTTAGCAGAGAGAGTCAATAAAAGTTTATAGGATTTGATTGAATGCTTCTCTATGATACTATGAGTTATAAAAGATCAATCACAAGCATTCCTAAGACCAAGACCAGTTTAGGCATTCTCAAAGTTTTCAAGGAGGACCTCATTTATAGTCCTTTTCTGTTCCAAATTTTACCACTTGAGCTGCTTTTTTACTCAGAAGCTACAATTTCAAACTCCAACAGTCCTGTTCTCTGAAGTGAGTGCCATTGAATAGGACCTCCACTATTCCCAACCTCCCACTGAAATATCACATGCCATTTTTCCAGCTATACATAGCCCAAAGTCTAATTTGAGGGTGGTTAAAAGTGACAGAAGATTCCTGAAGATAAATGTCAGTTCATTTGAACTTGCTTTGCTCTCATTTCTGAGGAGGACGGGCAATTGTTGCATTGTTTGACAAGTTGCCAAGCACCATGAGAGATTGAAGGGTTGAAGCAATTGCTTGGCTCATGGCTTACACGGGAAAGAAGGGCAGGAACACAGCCAGGATATTTTTAATGGCTAGAGTAAGGAACATTTCATTTGAGCAAAAGATCAGTATGATATTCCCCACCATGTTTTCCACTTTTCATTTTGAAGTTGCTAGGATTTCTCAGCCTTCCTTTACCTGAATAGCTACTTCTTTCTCTCTTCCACACCCACAACTCCCTGTGGACAAGAGGGCTCAGCAGCCTCTCCCCTCCTCAAAAGTGGAATCTTGGCTATATGAGACCGTAATTTTCCTTCCTATCTATGCCCTGACTGAGTCCAACATGACCATGATAAGTTGCTGCCAGAGGGCATGGCAGGGAGGACTTACGTGGTGCAGCTGTCCATGAGAAATCAATGAGTCCTTTCAAAGATTGGACTTTGGTAGAGGGGTTAGAGGTAAGAGGGAGCAGATCACTATACTTGCTGTTCTCAGTCCCTGGATGGATGTGCTTAGTATGCTATTCTTTATTGCCAAATAAGGGAGCAGATATATGGCTCCATGTCCCCAACTAAGAAGAATGCTGGATCTAGAGTCAGGAATATCTGAGTTCAAATCTTGCCTCAAATATTTCCTAGTTGTGTGACCTTGGGCAAATCCCTTAACCTCTCTATCTATTTATCTTTTAAATGGGGAATAATAACAGCAGCTACCTCATAGGGTCGTTGTGAGGAACAAATGAAAAAACACACGTAAAGAGCCTAGTAAATTTTAAAGCACTATATATATGCTACCTGTAATTATTATCATCTACCTTATTTTACCTCTTCCTTTAAAATTCTTGAACTAGGCAACTACAATTGATATGTCATCTTCTTACAATCCATATATTCCTTGACTACTTGTAACTTAATTTCTTTTTTTTTTTTTAATTTTTTAATTTTTTATTAAAACCCTTACCTTCCGTCTTGGAGTCAATACTGTGTATTGGCTCCAAGGCAGAAAAGTGGTAAGGGTAGGCAATGGGGGTCAAGTTACTTGCCCAGGGTCACACAGCTGGGAAGTGTCTGAGGTAAGATTTGAAACTAGGACCTCCCATCTTTAGGCCTGGCTCTGAATCCACTGAGCTACCCAGCTGCCCTCCCCCCACAACTTAATTTCTTTCAAACTATTCTAATCCAATCCAATAAATAGGTATTAAATGCCTACTATATGCTAGGCATTGTGCTAAAAACTGGGAATAGGATTAATAAAGACAATCTTTGCCCGCCAGTAGATTATAATCTAATTAACTAATGCCCTTGAGTAGATTATAATTTAACTAAAGAATGCACACAAGGACCCAGGAAGGTGGAGGTAAGGACAGGACACAAGGGAATATCATATAGGGGGTTTCTTGTACTCAGAGATCAAACTAGTCAGGGCAGTAGATGCAAAATGTTACATAAAGTCCAGTTTCTACCCTTTATAAAGGAAGGCATTGGGAGGAATTTAATGCTCCATCCACTAACCCTACAGCTAGAAAGGAAAGGAGATTGAAAGAGGTGGAGTCAATCAAGACTTAAGATGATGATGAATTTAGAAGTTTAGAAAGATTATCCTAGGAAGGGCATCTTATTCTGTAGAGCTGAAACCAGGCAGGGAGACAAAGTGCCAAAACTATACTATCAACAGGCATCAAAAGATCCCAAACATTAAATGTGAAAAATTTTCAATTCTTATTCTCCTTAAACTATCTGCAATATTAGGTACAGTTAATTCCTCTCTCCATCTTGAAACATTTTCCTTAAATTTGGTGATCTGATACCACTAACTCCTTATCTTGCTCTCTGGCTTCTGTTTCTTCTTTAAGTATGGGTGGGTCCCCAAGATTCAGATCTCTACCTTCTCATCTTCTCAATGCTCTTCTTTTTGAAACTCATTCATTCTCATTCCTTTAACCATCACTCATATATATATATATATATATATATATATATATATATGTATATGTAATCCTAAATCTATATATCTTTCCCTAAACTCTTTGGCAGGTATAGTATCAAATTCTATTTCACCTCTACTCACCTTCTGGATATTGCTACAATCACCTCAAACTCAACTTTTTGACAATAATAGCTCACATTTATAGATCCCTTTAAGATTTGCAAGATTAGTATGTATGTATGTATGTATCTATCTATCTATCTATCTACCTATCTATATCAATCTATTTCTCTACCTGTCTATTTCTCTACATCTATCTATCTACCTATCTATCTATCTATCTATCTATCTATCTATCTATCTATCTATCTATCTACATATCTATCTATCTATCCAAAATCTCCGTTGAACTTCACAACAATCCTACGAGGTAGGTGTTGTCGTTATCTCCATTTTACTGTCCAGTTGTCCAGTTGTATCTGAATCTTCATGACCCCTTTTGCATTTGGTTTTCTTTTTGGCAACGACAATGAATGGCTTCCTTTTTCCTTCTCCAGTTTCTTTCCAGGGTCATATAGCTCCTAAGTGCTGAGGACAGATTTGAACTCAGATCCATCTGACTCCAGGGTGAATGTTTTACCCACTGTGCCAAGTAGTGGCTACTTTTGGTCATGTAGCCTGATAAGCTTGCAGTTATTTTGATCCTTTGCATCTGTTCCTTACTTTCTAATTACACTACCAGTAGTTTGTATGTTTAAGACTTGTTACTTTATGCCTAGACTGCTGCAATAGCCTTCTAACTATTATCAATGCTACAAGAACTATGGCTCTGGAGAAGTGTTGAGAAAATCCATCTCCCACTGTTCCCTGCATAAGTTGAAGTGTTACAGTGGTAGAATATTTCATAGACTTTCAGGATTGACTGATGTCTTAGTTTGCTGGCCTGCTTTATTTATTTGTTTTTTAAAACACTCTTTGTTATGAGAAATAGCTGTCTGGACAGAGAAGGTGGAGGAATCAATTCAGAAATGCAGATCATTTAAAAGTCAAAGATGAGAATAAAAATTAAAGAAAAATAAAAACACCTAAAACCTAACTCATTACCTTTTTACCCTAATTAGTTCTTCTTCCTAATTTTCCTATCCATGTCAAAGGTATGACCATTCTCTAATCATAATAATTCTTATTTATATAGCACAGAAATCTTTTTTGTTCTTCCTCTGCAAATCAACTACTTTCCCTACCACCTCATATTGCCACTTGTCATCAGTCATTTGTCTTTCATCAAGGAAAAGGAAGTGGGGTGGTCATGTAGTAAGAATGACAAACAACAGATACAGTCTGAGTGCCACATTTGTAGCTTTGAGATGTTCAAAGAACCTGAAGAAGGCCACTTGCAATGTGTGGATGAGATCTTTTATGGAGAATTTAGAGAAAAATGGGGAGGAAAATCACACAGGCAATTGATTAATCACACAGGTAATGAGGGGCTGAACTAGGAAACAGATCTAGGTTTCTTGACTCTAAACCTATTGCTCTTTCTCCTCTATGGCATTTCTTCTAGTCATGCAACCTTAAACACTTGAAGTCTTCTTTAATTCTTTCTTGCCTCCTCAAATTCAAATAAGTTACCAAGTCCTATTGATTCTTCCCAGTTACTTCGCTTCCTTCTGTTCCTTTTTTTCCGTCACTCTGCCAGTAGTGTATTCAGACCCTGATACGTCATGCCTTGCTTATTAAAATAGTCTTCCAACAAATCTTATTGCCTCTACCCTTTCTCACTTCCAAATTGTCCAGCTGGCCACATTGGATTAATCGTGCCCAAACACCATATACATCCCACTACACCAAACTTCTCAAATAAGCCCAAACTATAGGCACTTAAGATCTCTTATGAGACAGTCAATACCATCCATTCCAAACCTTGACTTATCCCTCTTTTGAACTTTTGTTCTTGGGTTTACTCCATTCAGAATGCCCACCATCCCACTCCCATCTTTCTGCATTCTATTAATCAAACCATACCCATGGTGATTTCTCCTTCACTGAATCTCTTATAAGCAAAAGGTGGAGACAAGATGGTGGGTTAAAAGCAACACAGCTAAACTCTCTCAACAGTTCCCTCTAAACAGCTTTAAAATAACTCCTCAAAATCAAATTTTGGAGTGGTAGAGCCAACAAAAGGTCAGAGTGAGACATTTTTCCAGCTTAAGAAAACTTCAGAAGTCAGAAGGAGAAGTTTATGGAGGCAAGCTCAGAGGGCACACACCACAACATAAGCAACAGGCCTTAGAGGTGGCTACAATAGCCATCACAGCAATAGTTTTGGGAGTTCTCATCCCTGAAATGGTAAGGACATCAGACAACTTGTCAGAAAGAGATTACAGGAGAATCTTCACTGATACTGGGTGCAGTTGGTGCTGAGTGGCAACTCTATTGCCCATATGCAGTTCTGTGTCACAGTTCTAGGATGGAAAGGAACACTTGTCAGTCAGAAGTGAGCAAGGACTCTAGTCCTGGTTCCAAGGTAGAGAGTAGTGCTAGCATTCATGGCGGCAAGAGAGCAGGGGACTTGGTCACAGTTCCAAGGCCAAGAGATAAGAATGATAGAGAAAAACTGGGAAAAAAAAGTGAGAGTGAGCAAGAATATTATGGAAAAAAAAAGAATTAATACCTTGTTAAAAAAGAGACACAAAAAAATTAAAGAAAATATCAGTTTAAAAAACAGAATTGGCCTAATAGTAAAAAAGGTACAACAATCTCCTGAAAAAAAAAGCTCTTAAAAACTATAATTAGTCAAATGGGGGAAAAAGTTCACTTAAAATAATTCCTTAAAAAGTACAATTGGACTTATTTCATAAGTCTTAAAGAAATAATCAAAATGATAGAAGAAAATGTGAAATATCTCATTAGAAAAATAATTCACTTGGAAACTATATCAAAGAGATATAATTTAAGAATTATTAGACTACTTAAAACCCATAATTTTTTAAAAAGAGCATAGATATATTTCAGGAATTTATAAAATAAAACGGCCCTGATATCTTAGATTCAGAGAATAAAGTAGAAACTGAAAGAATCCATTGATTGTCTCATGAAATAGATACCAAAATGAAAAATCCCAGGAATAGTATAACCAATTTCCAGAGCACCCAGGCCAAGGAGAAAATATTGCAGGCAGCTAGAAAGAAACAATTAAAATATTGTGGAGCCACAGTAAGAGCCACACAAGATTCAGTGCTCCCACATTGAAAGAGTGGAGGGCTTGGAATATGATGTACCAGAAGACAAAAGAGCTAGGATTACAACCAAGAATAATCTATCAAACAAAACTGGGTATAATCCTTCAGGGAGGATAATGAATATTTTACTAAGTAGAGAACTTTTAAGAATTCCTGATGAAAAGACCAGAGTTTAATAGAAAACCTGACATTCAAACACAAGGATCAAGAGAAGCTTAAAAAGGTAAACATGAAAAATTAGTCATAAAAAATTCAATAAAGTTAAAACTGTTTATATTCATATTTAGGGAGATAATACATGTCACTCCTAAAAATCTTATCACTTTTATGGCAACTAGAAGGAGTCTACATTTATAGGAATGGGTATGAGTCTATTATGTTGTAACAATCTCCAAAAAATAAGGGAGTAAGAAAGAATAAGAAAGAGGCAATCACTGGGAGAAAAGGGAAGGGAGAGTCAATTGCTGGGAAGAGTGAGCTGACAAGGAAGCTGTTGGTTGAGCTTTTAAAATTCTTGTTGAGGAGGAAGTTTAAACTGGCACAGGTACTAATTGAGATAATAATACCTGTATTATGAGCTTCTAGTAACTATTACTCATTATGACAGCTCAACATAGTGAATAAATTTCTGAACACACATGTGCACATACATACATACACACATTTAAAGTTATAAGTCAAGAAATAGGCTGGAAAATGAATAAAAGAAACCTTGATCATAAAAGCTACTATAGTGGCAGGGAAGATCAAGACACAAACTCATATATCTATATCTGTACTCATGATAAAATAGTTGTTGGAAAGGCTGATCTGTGATCTCTAGTATCTCCTACAAAGAAATAAGCCCAGGCCAAAAGAATACACCACATATCTCAACCACTTTGAGATTAATGACTCTCAGAGGGGAAGAAAAGACAAACCTCAGGACACATTGATTCTGGGCTAGACCTCTTTGTGGCACAGATCTAAATGGTAGGTAGTTAGGAATGTGGGCTAGACAACCTTTTAAAGTGATCCAGGCTCCATTCCTAGATTGAAGATAAGTGAGGATGATTCCCATGCTCAGTAAGTCAGCAATTCTATCCTTACATTTATATTTTCTCTTCTAGCCTGACAAATACTGATAAAGAAACTTTTAAAGAAATACAATGCATAAATGAAGGCAAAGAAATGGTGGAGTTGGGGTGGGGAGAACAATCTGTGCACAATAATTCACATCATGCTTTAAGGTTAACTGAGTGCATCTTTTATAAGACATCTGTGAAGTGTTTTGGATAAATATTGCTGTCTCCATTCTTCATCAGAGCAGAGTGAGCCTTACAGAGATTTTGTCTTCTTCAAGGTCATTAGATTATGAGTGAAGGTGTCAGGATTCAAACTGAGATTTTCAGTATTCCAAGTCCTCTTTTCATTCTTAGATACTGTGTAATTAGAAATCTTGAACCCTTGGACTTCATCTCCCAGAATCCTTTTCTCTTCGTTCACATAGCATCCTTACATATTGTTTATAATTTGTGTGTAACCCCGCCCTCTCCTTCTTCTCTCGTGACCACAACTGGGTTAGCTCCCTTTTTACTCTAGCTTTTTATTTTCCTTTACTTCAAGTTATTATTAATCTTATTAAATATAATACTTGGAGATATTGCATATTAATTTTTAAGCTTACAATACTTTCAGAATGAACTGGAGATTAGGGTGGAAATTGGTGAAAGCTGAAAACTTCAGGATCCCAAGTCAGGTGAGGACTGTTATCAACTGAAAAGGGTCAGAAAAGTTGGTAAGGTAGTCATTAGAGACTAAGTCAGGTGAAGTTGTGTTCAAGAACTGGTCCTCTCTCTGCCCAGGAACGCATCTTTATACACCTTCTATTTTACGACTGATTACAGGACTCCTTCAAGTAACTGGTTGCTCTTGTTACTTCTAGTTGGAAAAATGGATTGTCTACAAGGTTACTAAAGTTCAGTCATATTAAAACTCTACATCCATAGAATATTTTATACTTTTCAATGAAATTTTGTTTGCATGATCTCATCTGATCCTCTTGATATCCCTTTCTAGTGAGTGTTTGGCATTCACCCTTCCTTAAATGCTCTAACATTTCCTTTAGCCCTCTGCCATTCCCCCTCCCTTCACCCCCTGCAAAGTGGTATGTAGTGTGTTTGTCTCCACTGATATTTTGGGGTTCTCTTAAGAGGAGAGTGCTGACTGGGTTAGGTGTGTAAAGCAGTGATGGGTGGGTCAAAGAGTACCTGTTGGCTCATGTGTTCCTGAACACAGAACAGAACAGATGGACAAGAGAGACCCAGCTGAGAGAGAGAGTCCAGGCAACAGCAGGAAGTTCCTGGCAGGGAGTCTGTCCAGCCTGGCTAGCTTATTAATGACTTTGGCTGGGCCAGCACAGCTTATAAGGCAAAATG
Source organism: Gracilinanus agilis (assembly GCF_016433145.1). Lineage (NCBI taxonomy): Eukaryota > Metazoa > Chordata > Mammalia > Didelphimorphia > Didelphidae > Gracilinanus > Gracilinanus agilis. The sequence goes on from NC_058133.1 coordinate 467,257,551, forward strand.
GAGATTTGGCAATTTCTCTCTTAATTTGGCCATGTAGAGACAGCCTGATTGAATGATTTAGCACCCCCTTTCTTGCCAAATCTAGCCTATAGGATAGCTAGGCATATGAAGAGTCAATTCAACATATTGGTCCATGTAGATGTTTTGATAGCATATGTTGTACTGAATGGGTTGTGAGACCGACATGGAACTTTTTAAAAGTCCAAGTTATAGTGTGGGCACAATGACCCATCTCTTTAATACCAGTATCCTCTCAGTGATGCAATCTGCAATAATGATGATGATGATGATGATGATGATAAAATGATAATAATGATAATGATGATGATAGCATTTATCTAGCACTGTAAGGTTTATAAACACTTTATATCTACTATCTCATTGGATCCTCAAAATAATCTTCAGACATAGGGGTTAATATCCCTTTTTTACAGATGAGAAAACTGAAGCAGATGTTAAGTGACTTGCCCAGGGACACACAGTTGGTAAGTGTCTGAGGCAAGGTTTGAAACTCAGGTTTCGTTCACTCCAAGTCTAGCACTTTATCTGTTATACAAACTAGTTGGACACTGACTCCAAATAAAGATGGAAGGTGAGGAAAGGACAATATAGAGTGGGAAAGTATTTTTGTGGTTCTGTGTTCTAGTGCCTAGGAGAAATGCTTGTGCCTAGGAGAAATTCAATTGGGGAGGAAGTGAGTAGGTAGTGTGCAGCTGCAATAAAAAGAACAGTCTGACCATGGCAGCAACTATGCTGGAAGAGAAAAGAGATTGTTATCCAGAGGATCCAGCCAATGTCCCACATTGGGAAGTGATCAGGAAGGGAACAATCATTTATTAAGCCTATCCTATGTCACACAGACACAGACCCATACACACAAACATACACATACACACACTAAGTAGTCAAGCATTATTTTAAACAATTTATGAATATTATCTCATTTGATCCCTTAAAAACATTAGGAATTAGGTGTTTTTACCATGGCAATTATACAGTTGAAAGAATTGAGGCAGACAGAGGTTCAAAGACTTTCCTAGGGTCACACATCTAGGAAGTGTCTGAAGCTAGATTTAAAATCAGATCTTTCAGACTCTTGGGCCAGCATATTGTCTTCTGAGTTGCCTAGCTATCCTTGAGTTTGGAGAAAAGGTGGAAGCTTAGGCAAGGGACAACATAATGATGAAGCCCTGAGAGTGGCAGCTCAAAGTGGTCACAAGCCAACAGAATACTGCAAGGAGAGGAATGGATATGTAGTCTTTGTTCAGAACAAGTATGCCCCTGGAAGATATTTGTCCTCTGGGACAAAAATCATAATATATGAATTATAGCTAGATGACTTGGTGCAGTGATGGCAAACCTTTTAGAGACAGAGTGCCATGCCTTGCACTCACCCCATCCCCTAGACTGAGTGCCATGCCAGGCCCCCCCAACCAGAGACTGAGTACCACACCCTGCCCCTCTTACCCCAGACAGGGGAGGGAGAAAGCACTCCCTCTGGGCTGCTGGGCAGAGGGGTGGGTGATAAGAAGTATGTGTGGAGAGTGGCCCCAGTGCTCCATTCCCCTCCAACTCTGCTTTTCTCTAGCTATATGTCATGCTGTGAGCTATGCTCCCCTCAAATCTAGCTCCTCTCCAACCCTACTCCGAGAATCACCTTTACCACAGACTCAAAAGACTGCTGTCTGTGCCACACCCTCTTGCAGCATGTGAGCTGCCCCGTGTCCCCCCACCCAGTGCCTTACCCCAGATAGGAGAGGGAGGAAGCTCTCCAATTGGACTGTTGGGCAGAGGGGCAGGTGAAGTGAGGAATGTCCTCAGACACATAGAGAGGGGGAAGGAAACAGCTCTGTTCCAAGTCTCTCTGGCTTTCTAGTAATGAACTCTGGTGGGCAACTTCAGGCATGCTCACAGAAAGGGCTCTGCATGCCCTTTTTTGCACATGTGCCATAGGTTTGCCATCACTGCCTTAATGAATAAAGCTCTGGGCCAGGAGTCAGGAGGACCTGAGATCAAATCCAGCCTCAGACATTAGTTGTGTTACCTTGGGCAAGTAAATCACTTAACTCTATTTGCCTTAATCCACTAGAGAAGGAAATAGGAAACCACTCCAATATCTTTCCTCAGAAAACTCCAAAGACAATAATGGTATGCTGTGGTCCATGGGACCAGAAAGAGTCAGACATGATTGACTGACTGAACAATAGCACTAATGATGAATCTAAGTAGTCTGTAGCATATGAGAAATGACATAAAAAGGATATTTTCAAGGACAGATATAACCAGAAAAGAAAATGAGTTGTTTAGTAAGGGGAGCCATGTCAAAAGTACAACAGATGGGCATTAAATACAAAATATTAAAAGGTCTAGAGGAAAGTCCTAATGTAGTGAATAAAATCTCCATTAGGAGAATAATTTAACAACACGAACTAAAAAGTATAGAGAAATTATGTTTAGCATGAGGGAAAGACATGCTTATACTATTCATATCAATAGACTAATCAGTTAATAAGGTCAACCTAATAGTTATCCAGAAAAGCCTTACTCTGCCCAAATGAACTTTAAAAGCTGTTGATATTAGCTGTTCATTTTTCTTTTTTTTTTTATAAAGTTAGAAGTGGAAAGGACTTTGAAAATCTTCCAGTCCAATCTTCTATCTCCCTTCCTTTCATCCCTCCTTTCTTCCTTCTCTCCTTCTCTCCTTTCCTTCTTCTCTTCTTCATTCCTTTCCCTATTTCATTCCCTCCTTCCTTCTTTCCTCTTCTTTTCCTTCCTCCTCTCCCTCATTCTCTCCCTCCTTCCCTTCCTTCCTTCCTTCCTTTATTAGCCTACTTATTTATCTATTTATCCATTCATTTATTTGTTCTACCGTTGTTGTTGTTGTTGTTGTTGTTGTTGTTGTTTTCAAGAAATATCATGATAGGGGGCAGCTTGGTGGTTCAGTGGATTGAGAGCCAGTCCTAGAGACAGGAGGTTCAAATCTGGCCTCAGACACTTCCTAGCTGTGTGACCCTGGGCAAATCACTTGACCACCATTGTCTAACCCTTACCCCCCTCTTCTGCCTTAGAACCAATACCCAGTATTGATTCTAAGATGGAAGGTAAAGGGTTTTTTAAATAAAAAAAGAAAGAAAAGAAATATCATTATAATAAAATCTTTTTTCTAAAATTTCCATTTCATTTTCATTTGTTTCCTTTTCATATTAATTTATTTCTAAGCCTAAGATTTTCCCCAAATCTGGACTTCTAATTTTATGGATTCAGGGAATTCCCAGAATGGAAATTCCCTCCACTGATGTAGACTGGTAACTTCTGTAACTCATAGTCTTAGAGTATTGCTTGAGGTTCTGGGAAGTTAAGTGAGGTCATTGTGTTCTTAACAATTTGTGGAGGTGACCCCGGGTTCTTGTGAGCTGTATCAGAGGAGCAAGATTTCTGGCAGGTCCTACTAAACAAAAACAGCTAGAGGGTACCATAGTGCACAGGGTGCTTGGCCTGGAATAATGAAAGAATGAATTCAAACCCTGCCTCAGACATTTAGTAGCTGTGTGACTCTAGGCAAGTCACTTAACCTCTCCATTTACCTCAGTTTCCTCATTGTAAATTGGGGATAATAATACCTAAGGCTGCTGTACAGATCAATGAGATATTATTTTTAAAGTGCTCTGAAAACTTTACAATTCTTTATAAAGGTTGGCTATTGTTATTAAGCTAAAAAGGCTTCTAGTGCAGCTTAGGGACAGACTATTTCTGTCATCTAAAGAATAAACCAATTGTGGAGAGATGAATATCATCAGAAGTTTTCCCATCAGGTAATTAATTTTTTCAGCCATTGCAGCTCCTGATAACCATCTTCCAATGTGCCATCTGTATCAAAAGGGAGGAAATCACCCACCTTTGATGATGGGCAATTTCTTTTAATGCTCTCCCCATTTTCTGAAACTGATATACCATATACTTTTCTATTTGCCAAGTTAATCCTGGTTCTAACAATAATTTTCTAGCTTCTCCCCTTCTCAGTCAAGCAACAGTTTGGATCATTTCAAGGTCCATGACAAACTCAAACACACACACACACACACACACACACACACACACACACATAGTTTAGTGACAACCCAGCTGGACGGAGAGATACAAATGAAGTGTGAGTAACTCCTTCTGAAAGCTCATTGGCAGGACTCGAGGATGAGGTCACTTGGCCAATCTAAAATAAGCCTGACCTCATCTGGTTTTAAAGAGGGGAGCAGGTGCAAGTTTGGTGAATACCATTTTTGGAGAGTGGACAATTTGGAAATACCTGAAATCCCATTTGTGATGCTCTACTCTGCTCTCATTGTGCAGCCTGGGAATTCCACTGAATCCAGAAGCTTCCTTTTGTTTTTCTTTCTCAAAGCTTAAGAATGTAACTGTGCTCTTTTTGTTAGAGAAAAGAACTGAAAACGAAGGAGGTGCTCATCATTTGGGGAATGGCCGCTGAACAAATTAGGTATGAATGTAATGAAGTACTATTGGACCACAGGAAATGAGGACAAGGATGATTTCAGAGAAACCTGGGAAGAAATGTATGAACTGATGCATATGGAAGTGAGCAGACTGCGTGAAAGATTTATACATAGTTACAAAGAACATTCTGAAAGACTTAGAGAAACAATGATGTAACCTGCTACCTACCATCTGAAAAAGAGATGATGGACTCAAGATGCAGACTGAGACACATGTTTTCAGTATGGTTAATAGTGGAATTTGTTTTTCTTAACCAGGCATATTTATTATATGCAATTCATTTTTCTCAGACCCTCTTTCCCCCATCCCCAATCATCTAAGTGGAATGGGAGCTGGAGCGAAAGATAAGGTAGCCAAAAAAAGAAAAAAGAAAAAAAAGAAGAGACCTGGAGTATTTTTTAAGTGCACAGAAGAGAACAAAATGAAAGCTAGAAAGAATCAGAAAAGCAACTTTGAAAGTTATGAGTTGGGGGACAGCTAGGTGGCTCAGTGGACTAACAGCTAGGTCTAGAGACAAGAGGTCCTGGGTTCAAATCTTTACACTAACTAGCTTTGTGACCTTGGGCAAGTCATTTAACCTATTGCCTAACTCTTACCACTCTTCGGCCTTGCAACCCAATACACAGTTTTGATTCTAAGATGAAAGGTAAGGGTTTTTATCATTTTTTTTTTGGTTTTGTGTTGAGTTTATCATGTTTTAAAAGAAAACCAACCTGTACATAGTAGAAATTCAGTTTCATGTTCAATGCTTTTTTTGTTCTCTTATTAAAATGGAAATGTTCATTTAATGTGGTGTTTTTGAGCTTAAAATTTTTAGAAAAAAAGGGAATATAGGTGCCAATAGTAGCCCTGCGACTATATATTTCATTCTCATTATCCCAGGTAATTGACTAGACTATAATTTAAAGATGAGCTCCTGACCTGCATTTATAAAGGGAGTTTCCATACCAGAAGTACCTTGTTCTGAGGAAACCAAAGGTTCAGTGCCTCACCCTCACCCAATTAAGAATAATAACTCACACTTATATCAACATCAAGGTCTATAAAAATTTAACTTTGACAACCTTTACTTGATCAATGGGTGTGGATAGCAGAAAAATTTGTTGATTTTATGGGTGAGGAAAAATAGGTCTAGGGATATCTCATTAATCATCACACAACATTTACCTGGCAGACCCAGAACTCAATTCCATTTTGTCAGAGTAGCCCAGGGGTTTTATTTGAACAAGATACTGCATATTCCCGTTCTAGAGCTTAATTCTCAGTCCAGAGTTGATGATCTTGGGTCTTCTTGTGAAATACAAGCCTTTAAGAAAATGTGGACACTTATAGAACTACCAACACACTTTCATTTACTAATGGCTACAAATCTAAAAGTCTTTGTTTGTATGAACAATAAGCTCTGGAAGCATTATACAAAAGAGAGGACACAGTCTGCATCCTCGAAGGGTGCCAGCATTACTGGGTCAACTGAACTGCAGAAGCCTGTCTGGTAAGGTGATAAGGGTAGGGACTATGTCTTCTCCTGAGATACTAAGTATGTTATTATTGACTGGATGAATGAGTAACTAGTTCACAGTCTCCTAGGAGACCTAGCTTATTCATAGAATGAACCTCAACCTCTGGTATAGTCCTAAAATCAACTCAACTCCCTGGGAGGCATCCAAATGGTCCATTATGACTTAATTTATTCAACACATTCATACCTGAGGATAAAACAAGAGACAACATGATCCTGGTCTCTTGGAAAACTCTGCTCACCTAACAGACTAAGGGTATTATCTAAAAACCAAGGGAGAGTCAGCTGGGAATTGCTACGTGATGATGGCTGTATTCTAGATAGGCATGCAAGAAAGCATCTCAATCATGATGGATCAGTTTGCAGGGTGAACTGTGCTTTGGACTGATGATAAGTCCAAAGAAGATTGAAGTAATGTACTAGCCTGCAAGCAGCACCATACATAGCCAAAATTTCATTTAGTCAGATAAAATGCTAAAAATAGCACTTGAATTTTGCTGTGTAGGCAGCACACTTAAAAAAAAACACAAACAATGCTTACCTTCCATCTTAGAATCAATCCTATGTATTGGTTCCAAGGAAGAAGAATAGTAAGGGCTATGCAGCTGGGGTGAAGTGAATTGCTGAGAGCCATATAGCTAGGAAGTGTCTGAGGCCAGATTTGAACCCAGGACCAATCTCTAGGTCTGGATTTAAATCCACAGAACTGCCTAGCTGCCCTCATGGCAGCATATTTTTCATTAAATAGAAAAATACGAAACTGATTTTAAAAGGCTGGCTATATGGCAATGGACACCAGACGAAACTTAAATTATATAAAGGAGACTTTGCCATAAACTTTACAATCTTACCACCCTACTCAGCTTTAGACAGTGAGATAATATCAGCAAAAAAGGGTACTAGAATCAAACTGAAACCAAAGGCAATAAATTGGTTCATTTTCTAGTAGTGGAGTTGAAATTCAAACCCAGCCCCTCTGATGCTAAGTTAGGGATTTCTCCTACCATACCATGTTGCCTCTTCCAATTCTCTTCTTGTTAAGCATCCTTGGGTGCCATCAATGGACCCTCAAATAGTAAGGTCTTCTGATTATCCCTATTCTGCATGTGATCCAACTGAAAGAGGTTTTTCCTAAAATAAAATGCCTAGAATTGAGCGTAGTACTACAGACATGGTTTGATCAGGGCAGGGTACAGCAAGACTACTGCTTCAATCTTCTTGGATGCTACATTTTACTTAATTCAGCTTAAAATCACATTAGCTTTTTGGGCTTCCTTGTAACACCATTAATCCATATTTACTCTTAGCCCTCTAAAAGCTCTTTGACCATTTCACATGAACTGTCATCTACCAAAAAAAAAAAAAAAAAAAAAAAAAAAAAAAAAAAGATGAGGAAAAATCACTAATATTTATGTAGCCCCATAAAGTTACCCAAGTGTTTTATTTAATCCTAACAGCACTCCTGTGAAATAAGTACCATTATTTTCCCCATTTTATAGAATCAGCTTGAATCACAAGCTAGTAAGTATCTGAGGCAAGATTTGAATTTAGGACTTTTGGACTCCAAGACCAGTACTCTAACCACTATGCCATGTAGTTGTCTTTATGTGACTTATTGAAAGTCACAGAGTTGATTAACAGCAGAACTAAGACTAGATCCAAGCCTCCTAGTTCTTAAGGAAGTATTTTTTCAAAAATATAGAACAAATGTCTTTCATTCTATTAAGCAAACCATTGCTAAAAATGTTAGTTAAGCTTCACTTAGGAGACTTTGCTGTATTTGCTGGGTTCAATGCAATAAATGTCACATTTCTAGATTGTACCATCTATAGAGTGGCTGCCTCACCTCTTTCATGTGACCACTCTCTATGACACTGTTAAATGCCTTTGGCCTCAGTGAGGTCCATGGTCACTCAACAAACTTGGTCTAGTGATCCACATATTTAAAACAAAATGGATTTAGGTGGATAGTCCAATGCAGTGATGAGCAAACTATGGCCTGTGGACCAGATGCAGCCCCCTGAAATATTCTATCCTGCCTCACACATTATTCCTAATCTGATGAATACAATAAGAAGGATACGATACAATGAAACTTCTAAAGAGTTGCCTTAGAAACAGACTGACAGATGAGCATTTCCTTTCCTTTGGCCCCCTCTTTAAAAAGTTTGCCCATGACTGGTCCAATGAATACCCATATATCTTGGAGTGTCACAGAAGACAGATACAGAGCTTTATAGAAGGGTGAGAAGGAGCTGGATTGAATCTGAGTTGTGCCATTCTATCAAAGATCCCAATCCACCTACCAATCAATCAATGTTTTTAGTCACCCATTATGTGCCAGGCACTATGCTAAGCACTGAGCATGCAAAGAAGCACTGGTCATGCAAAGGAGACAGTCCCTGCCCTTAAGGAGCTCATGATTAGCTTGACTGCTACTAAATCCCATCTATTTAATACTTATCTTCTCCTGGTGATGCTAGGTGGCTACAAATCATGGATTGCTATTACCACTTTAGGGGATCAAAGTTGCAAGGGATGCCAAAGGCAATGGAAATGAGTAAGTTGAACACAGATGGGCTTTGTGGTGAATGGTGTACAAGGATCTTTGGAAAAGATGCCACTGAAGATGTGCATGACTGGAAGAGGAGGTAGGCAGTCAGGCAAATAGCCAGAGCACGTTTACTATATGGGATACTTTGAGCATTGTGTTGGTATCCATGAAACCATTAAAAGATCCAGAGGAAAGATCCCAATAAATTGCCTGGATCACCCAATGAGATTTATGGAAAGATGTTGACAAGAATTGCACAGAATGAATGCATGAATGAAAAAAATAAATAAGCCTCCCCCAAAGCATTTATTTAGCATTTACTATATGCCAGGCAATGTGCTAAACACTGGAAAAACAAAGAAAAAGCAAGATAGTGCCTGCCCTCAAGGATCTTATGTTCTAGTATTATGAGTTAAGAAGAATTATAAGGATTATAAGTTGTAGCAGGGTAGGAAATGCCAACACTGGTGAGATAATTGATCCATCCAAGTAATCCTGAGTCCAGATCTTAAATAATAAATCATTTGTATTATCTATCTATCTATCTATCTATCTATCTATCTATCTATTCATCCATTCAATCAGTATTTATTTTCAAATCATTACATGCAGAGTCCTGTTCTTAGTTAGATGCTCCCAGGAAGAATCATAGCTCTTCATTGATCCAATGAGAATATATTAATTAGATAATTGATATTAGTAATACATAATTCATATATTAATTAGTCAATTCATTCATCCACATAAATTAACTTTTCTTAAGCACTGACTATGCAATGCATTGTCAATGCAATGCATAATACCCTAAGAGAGGTATTAGAATAAAGAAGTAATGATACTTGACCTCAGTATGTTTATAATCAATTCAACATGAAAAGACATAACTAAGATTACAATATAGATAAAATACACAAATTTATGGGGAGAGAAAAATGCTTTGATGTCAGATTACAAAAGATCATTTCCTGTTTGCTTCTGCAAAATGTCAGGGGGTAATTGATTTAGATATTTTGAAGTCATATTTAGGCTCCATTGATGGAATCACAATTCATATGCATTCATATATAATACAATAATGTACTGCATAATTATTAACAACATATTATATTTATATTATGTGAAATAATTCCTACACATGGACATGTTAATAATAACATTCATACAGCATTTTAAGATTTGCAAAATGCTTTCATATACATTTTTTCCAACCTTTACCTTCTGTCTTGGAATCAGCTTTCTGTCTTGGAACAAGGGAAAAGAGCGGTAAGGGCTAAGCAATGGAGGTTGAGTGACTTGCCCAGGGTCCCACAGCTTGAAAGTGTCTGAGGCCAGATTTGAACCCAGGACCTCCTGTCTCTGGGCCTGACTCTCAAACCTGTGAGCCACTCAGCTGCCCCCTAATGTGCATTATTTCATTTGATCTTTGCAGCAACCCTGTGAGATAGTCGCTATTGTCTTCATTTTACAGATCAGAGGCTTGTAGATCTAGAGCTAGGAGGAACTAACTTATTTTACAAATGAGGAAACCGAGGGCCAGGGAGGTACATAAGGATACTGCATGTGGTCACATAGTTCTTAAGTGTCAGACACAAGATTAAAACTGAGGTTTGAGTTGGCTCTAAGTCCAGTGCTCTTTTCCCTGCCCCACACTGATTTTCTAGCATTCTAAGCCTTATCTGATTAGAATGAATGACCCGGACTGGGGAGGAGCACCTGCTGCTGGTAATTAGGTATAGTGGGATCAATGAGGATGGGATTCTGAAGCTCATAGTCAAGAAAGCATACTTAATCTGGGAAATTACCCCATTGGAGGGCTTTTACGAGTGGCATGCCTGAAAAATGAGGTAAGTGGATAATCTGGGGAGGAAAAGGGAATTTGGGAACAAAAGAGGGAAAGAGGAATTGTATCCTTTGCCCATATCCTCTTCTAGGATTTCATGCTTCCACAGTGCTAATGGGATTTGGCCACTCTAATGTTTCTCAACTTACCATCTTGGCTGAAGCTACTGGTCATGCAAGAATTCTCTTCATTTGAAAATCCTTCAGACTTTGTTATGAGGGGCTGCTCTTTGGGAGACATGCAAGTACACACCGAGATGATGTAAAAATAAACGCTATCCATAAAAATCTATTTGAAAAAAGAAATGTACAGGCCTTGGAAATATGGGCCTCTTGGCCCACTCATTGTGTAACTGAGTTCCAACAGCACAAGACTATATAAGAGGAGAGGAGAAAGGGTTAGAGACAAAACAGCCTTCTGCCACAGGGCTTGGGAATCTGTTAGGTATGGGGGAAGGTGAAGGAGAGTAAAGAGTCGGAATGATGCCCAAGTTGTGATCTTGGGTGCCTGGATAAATAATGTGTTCTTGTTAGGAGCAAGAGAGTTAAGACAAAGGATCTGTTTATTGGGAGAAAATAAGTTCATTTTCTTGGGCAAGGGGCATTTAAGTTTTGGGTTTTGCCCAGTGGAGTGGCGTGTAGGCTATGGGAATGGAGTTGGGAGGAGGGGAGGGAAAGAACATGAATCATGTAACCATGGGAAAAATTTCTTAATTAATTAATAATAAAAATTCCCAAGAAAAGTTTTAGTTTTAGTTTTTTATTTAGTTTTTTTTTTTTTACCAGGAGTTCTCATAGTCAGTAGTGCTGGTGATGAACATATTAAGTTAAATATAATGGTATATACTCTGGTATACAAATGACATTATTATAATTATAGCAAGCCCCCAAATATTACAGTCTGAGGAGACGATGTCCTCATTAAGGAATGATATTCATAGCCACTTAAAGGAGTTGAGCATAACTATTAATACAGGAAAAACCAAATGGATGAGAAATGCCCTTTATCAGGTCTATGTCATAGAGTTGGATTGACAGTCCAAAGAGCTGGTTAGCCATTGTGGATATGACTTGGACAGTCATTGTGCATATACAACATGTGGGAAACAAAGCTGAACAGAAGGAAAAGAACAGGCTATAGTTTATTTAGGAAGATGTGCTATCCTTTTACTCGATTAATTAATTACAAGCCCAATCTTTTCTATGACACAAAATCTCACCTTTTAAGACCAATATCTTCTCTGTAACTACAAATCATGGAATTTAACAATTTCTGAAGAATTAGAATTATAGGTGACTCAAAAGGCAAGGGTAAAGAAAGACTCATGGTAGACGTAAACACACTGTCATATATTGGCATTCAGGAACAATGAGTAAGAAATAGAATAAAAGATTTCATTACAGAAATATGTGAACAGAAAAGGAGGGTCAGTCATATGGCAAGTAAGAGGAAGGAGAACAAGCATTTATTAAGCACTTACTATGTGTCAGGAATTGTTCTAAGTGCTTTATCTCATCTGTCCCTTACAACAAGCCTGTGTTAAGATTAAAATTAATGTACAGTAACTATTATATTTTATAAAGTTTATTAATAATAACTAAAGTAAAAAGCTAGAGTAAAAAGGCAGCTAAGCAAGCTGCAGTTGTGGGAAAAGAGAGAGAGGGCACAGCTTACAGCAAACTTATAAACAACACATGAAGATGCAAACGTGGGGGCACAGGGAAAGAGATGCTGAGAGATGAAGTCTAAAGGTTCAAGATTTCTAATTAATACACCTGTGTGGTAGGTGTTATTTATCCCCATTTTATAGTTAGGGAAACTGAGGCAGGGGTTCAGATTTGCCCAAGGTCACATAGTTAGTAAACATCTGAGCCTGGATTTGAACTCTTCCTCCTTAACTTCAGGCAAGGTGTCCACCTAGCTGACTGTGAAAAGAGAAGTATCACACATGGAAGACCTCATTCCTCTCCAGACTTCACTCAAGACCTCTATCCCCTCCCGATTTCTTCTTTGCGTGCGTTTTATGCCCCCATCACATCCATTAGAGCAGAGATTTTCTTCCTACTTATAAATGTATTCTCAGCTCTTAGCATAATGTTCAGCATCTAATAAAAGCTAGCTAACTGACTTCTATGGAGAAGGACATGGCAAGCCACTCTGGTATCTTTGCCAAGAAAACCCCAAAATAAGGTCACAAAGAGTGGGGCACAACTGACTAAACAACATCAAAGGACAAGTGACTTCCTGCCTGACCACCTGCATGTTCGACAATTAGGAAATTTTTAGAGATCCAGGGGAAAGAATTCCAACTCTCTGATGAGCCTCTAGGAGAGGATTTATGAGAGCAGAGGGATGAGTCATGAGGGACTATAAGACAAAGATAGGTTGTGATATGGACCACTGGAGGGACTGCCTGCTTGATTCCATGCAGATCCATACAAATATGGAAATACAATGGAATGGGCGATCATTCAACAACGACAACGACAACAAAACTGGCTTATCCAGACAGGGTGTATCTTATTTAATCTCTGTAGCCTAGTGTCTTGCACATAGTAGATTCTTTATAAATTTGGGGAGTTGAATTGGAGGTCTTTTAGTCCAGCCCCATGGTTAAATATAGGAAGAAAAGGGGATCCAGAATGCTCAAATTTTTTTACCAGATAAGAAGTGGTGGAAACACTCCTAATCAGAAACAAGTTGCAATATGCAATGATGTTACTCTAGCTATTTGCCAGTGTGTGACATGGAATCAGGAAGACCAGAGTTCAAATCTTGCTTCAGATACTTATTAGTTTTGTGACCCTTTTAATCAATCAACTAGTCATGAACCCAAGCTTCTCTATGAAATAAATTCCCAAATCACTTACCCTCCTTGGACTTCAGTGCATTCATTTGTAAACTAAGGCAATTAGACTCATGGACCTCCTAGGTCCTTGTTATTGTTTAGCCCTGTCTGCGTCTTCATGACTCCATTTGGAGTTTTCTTAGCAGAGTTCCTGGAGTGATTTGCCATCTCCTTCATTTTAAAGGTGAGGAAACTGAGGCAAAGAGGGTGAAGTGACTTGTCCATTATCACACAGCTAGTAAGTGTCTGTCTACAGTCTTCCATGTGCCAAGAGAGGTGCTCTAACCATTGCACCATTTAGCTGACCTTTTCAGATTCTGTATAGAACCTTCTGAAGATCCTGTTATATTGCAGAGACAGGATAGTATATGGTTTTGTAAGATCATGTTTGTAAAGCACTTTGCAATGCTTAAAGTACTATGTAAATACTAGCTATTAACATTATTTATTATTAATATTACTATGATCATCTCGAGGCCTTAGGAAGTATAAGAAATGGAATAAAAGACATAATTATAGAAAATTATAACCAGAAAAAAGAGGATCAGACATACAAGAAGAGGGAAGAAGGGAAGTAAACATTTATTAAGCACCTTCTATGTGCCAAGTATTGTGCTAAGTGCTTCATAAATATTACCTCATTTGATTCTCATAATAAGCCTTTGAAGTATGTGTTTATGATTCCCATTTTATGGCTGAGGAAACTGAGGCAAAGGTTAAGTGGATTTAGAGTTGGCTTGGACCTTAGAAATGATGGAGTCCAACTCCCCTCATTTTATTTATGAGGAAACCATGGTCTGGAGATTTCTTGCCTTGAGATCAGACTAGCAAGCACCAGAGTCAGAATTCAAATCCAGAGCTTCTGACTCCAAATGCAGTACTCATTTCTCACTTCATGTTGCTTGTTATTAAGTCATGAAGTTAGAGGCAGCTAGGGGTTGCAGAGATTGAAGTTCTGGGCCTGGAGTCCAGAGGATAGTTTAATTATAGCTTCAGTTAACTTTTGAGCTGTGTTACCCTAGACAAGTCTTTTTTTGCCTCAGTTTCCTCAACTATAAAATGGATACAATAATAATCTGCCTCCCAAGGATTTTTGTTAAGAGTAAATGAAATATGTTTGCAAAACATTTAGCAGAGTCCTGGGGCACATTATAAACACTTAACAAAAATAGCCTTCTTTCCTGTAATGGGAAGCACATCAGAATCAGAATCAAATGACCATTCTGGTCCCAGCTTTGTCCTTTACTTGTATAGCTCCAGACAAGACTTGTAACTCTGTGAGCCTCAGTTTCCACTTCTGAAAAATAAGGATATTAATAGTTGCACTCTATACTTCATCGACCTTTAAGTCAAGTACTTGATAAATCTTAAAGTGTTTAGGTAAAGAGAAATTATTATTTTAGTTATGACCCTGAAGCACTTGCAAGGTCTTTGCTTTCTGAATCCTCAAAGACCATCTACATTCAACCTAGTTTTATTCTTTTGTGCTTTTATTGTATTTTAATTCTTTGAAAGCTGATGATCTGTGTTTCTATAAATGGTAACTTTATCATTAAGCAAAGATCTGGCTATTCTTAGATTAACTAGAACACTCTGACTAAGTCAGATAACAACAGAGAGTCTACCCTAATCCCCAATCAGTATTTTCCATGTGGACAGGGCTGTGCTAGGCAGTCACATTAAGGACAGTCTAGCTTTAACTGAAAAGGAATCTAAGAGCCTCCTAGAATGCCTGGCACCCATGGGCACTGGCAGTGGCTGGGAGATCTTAAGATGTCTAGGTGGCCTAGAAAGGCTAAGTTCTCCCCACTTCCACAGTAGATTAGAAACTTGGCACAGTGCTGTGTTACAAACAGCCCATGGGAATAAGATGAAATGAGAACCATCTTCTCCCAAATGAAAGATCTTTATGAGAAAAACTCTTCATGTTAATGACTCCCCCTACCTATCTCTCCATATTATCTGCTGCTGATTGAAGTCCAAGTATGAGACAGAAGAAGACTCATTTTCTATTGTTCTACTTTAACAATAAATAGAGCAAAGGTCAACTCCCCATAAGCCTTTGTCTTGGGGACCAAAGAAGTCCAGGGAATAAAATATACACAGAATCCCCACATCTCACCTTGACCCATTCTGTTGGAAAAATATTCTGCTCCACCTATTGCCAGAACTCACAGGCAGAGATTCCTGCCCATTGTGTCCTTTCCTCTCTTTTCCACTACCTGACCTTTGGTGAAAGTCCTACCTAGAGGTGAAGAAAGCAAAGTATGGCAAAGGGACAGGAGGTCTGGGGGAAAGAGCTCCTGGATAACTGAGGATAGCTCACGCAAGAGGAATGGACATCATCTAAATGTCAGGCCATGTTTCTGAATGCTGCCTCTTGTTCTGGTGGCTCTTTTGGCGACCCATCTGGTACTGTAAAGGAATATTTGGACTGAAATAAATGGGCAGTCAAGGCACTGTAGATAGTAATGTGTTCTGCTCACAGGCTCCCCAACCCAGACTCAAACACACACACACACACACACACACACACACACACACACACACACGTGTGTCCACAGGCTCAGTTTTTGCAGACACATCCTTTGCTTACCTCTAGGACAATTTCTTTCATTTGAAACTGCTTTTGGGAGACTTTATCGGAAGACACCGGCTCATGGTAGAAGAGACAGAGCAGGTCATATTTCTTCAGGATTTGCTTGTAATTCTTCTCGTTGAGGTTTATTACTCGGTCCTTCCCATCGTAAGTTGGGAAGTTCAGTCCCTCTTCTGCCCTGCAAGAAGGCAGCAGGTAAAAACCCACTAGGAAAAGAGAAGCTACCTTCATTGAGGATGACCCTCTCTGCCAGTCCTTCCCTAGAAATAATCCAGAGCAGGAGAGAATACAAAGGAGGCTTGAGCCAAGGGCTAGGACCACTTTACATAGAATTTGCCTTTTGCCCTTCTGGTGTTTGATCCAAACTCTTCCAGTCCAGTTAATTTTGCAATTATAGACTCAGGACAAAGAGCCCCAGACGCACTCTCTCTCACACAAACACACATGTGCCTGTACAAAGAGAGGCAGGCAGAGGAGGCTGTGAAGCCAAACCCCAGATACCTTACATAGCTTGGCCCAACTCCTGTGTCGTGAGGAACTCCATTTTTAGGATGCAGTTGTTTCAGGCTAAAAATAAACCATGCAATGAATAAAAAGGACAGATATGACACTATTG
The DNA here is from genome assembly GCF_016433145.1 of Gracilinanus agilis. Classification (NCBI taxonomy): domain Eukaryota; kingdom Metazoa; phylum Chordata; class Mammalia; order Didelphimorphia; family Didelphidae; genus Gracilinanus; species Gracilinanus agilis. The sequence continues at coordinate 467,274,033 of NC_058133.1, forward strand.
AGGGATTCGCTGACACTGGGAGGGAGGGGGTTGGAGAGAGAGTGTGCACAAATGAGTGAGATGGATAAAAAGGACACAGAAAGAAGTGAGGAGAAAGAGATAAGGTGCTAGGGCTCCAATGGGCTTATGGACGTTTTTAGAAAAGGAACACAATATACCCACCACAGGTAGGAAATCTTTGGAGTGGACACAGAGTTTTGAAAGGCCATTCAGTCAATTCTTAGAATCATACAATTTAGAGCTGGAAAGGATCTTAGAGAGCATCTGTTTTCATGTCCTCATTTTACAAATGAAGAAACCAAGGGTCCTAGAGGGTCAATGACTTGCCATAGTTGGTATTGGAATGGGAGAATGAATCTTGTTTCACCTACTCCAGAGTAAACACTCTTACATGGCATTGTGTCATAATTTTCACCTTCAAGCAGCTCATACTCAGGCCATAGTTCTGGCTAACACTGGTGTATTTTGTGCAATGGTGAGATAAATGTGAGAAGAATTCTTTCCTCTTTTTTTATTAAATATTTTACTATTTTTTTTAATACTGCCATCACATCCCATTAACTCTTCTGCCCCAGGAGAATGTTCCTTTTTTTTTTTCAACAAAAGAGTACAGATGGGAAAATTAATCTGCTGAATTTAATATGTTAAACAATATATGCCTTATTATGCCATCATGGTCCCCTGCTCAACTACTGAGAAAAGAAATGCCTGTTTTATCATCAGATTTCTGCAGTCACAATTAGTCATTATATTGATCTGCGTATTGAAGTTCCTTTAGAATTATTTCCCTTCACATTATTGTAGACATTGTATACATTTTCTCTTTTGGCTTTACAGATTTTGCTCTATGGTAACTTAAACAAGTCACTCCAAGTTGCCCTTCAGCCCGTAGTCTTCATTTCCTTTGAAACAATAATATTTCAATATTGTTCATCCTTCATTTTAAAAGAGGACCAATGACATCATGGGGCAATGTCTTGACTTGGGCACGAACTGGATTTAAGTGAGGCAAAGACATTAGCCGCACTCTCTCTTCCAGTCATATAAGTCCAGTGGCAAGACAAAAATCAGGTGATGGCCCCAGATGCAATGGATGACCTTGACTATATCACAGCTTGTTCAGCCATTCTCAAACCAATGGCACCCACTTTGTTTCCAGTTTTTTGTCTGAGTGTTTATTTTGCTACTCCGCCAAAAGCACTGATGTTACTGCTCTGGTATATATGAGCCTCCATCTTTGACCTACTTGGGGTATATGGCCAATGACATTTTTCTAAATTGTATTCCAAAATGATTGGACTAATTTATAATTACTGCCAATATTTTGAAAAAGAAAAGCTTGTGATATCTCTGAGTTCTTGATCTGTGGATTTGGTGCTTCCCACTGTCATCCTGCCTGGGCTTTGGGAGGCCATCAAATGCAGACACTTAGCATTCCTCCTCACAAGGAGAGGGAAGATAGTCCTCTTCTAAGCTCTGGAATGATGAAAATAGGGGACATCCTATCTTTCCCTCACATAGTTCTATATGTACACATTCATGACTCATATATCTGGGGATTCTGTCTGTAATATTCTTCTGCCATCCTTGGGACATTCAAACCATCCAACCCTGCATGTGACTTCACATGAACTTAATGAAACAACAACGACACAAAGTTAGATTCCAAACAATCTATAGGAAAGTTAGGGTGGTTTCTAACTTCCTTTATTGCCAGAAAATCCATACCTCTACCCCTCTTCTACCACTCACGCTGGACAAAATACTTAAAGTCTCTCTGCCTTAATTTCCTTATGTGTAAAATGAGGGAGTAAGTCTCAATGACTTCTAAATTCCTTTTCAGGTCTAAATCTATGATCCTATGAGTTGTAATACTGTCATTTTAGTTCAGTTCCTGTTTTTCTGTTCTCAGAGATGATGAACCCATCATCTGAAGAGTAACATTTTAGATATTTGTATATATATTTTTGTTCATCTTTTGTTTTCAAAGACCCATGACATCATGATGAGTGATATAACTTGCAAGTTAATTGGATTTAAGTGAGGCAGAACCTCACCAAGTCATTGGCTTCTTTCTCTCTTCCAGAGTCATCTAAATACAGTGCCAAGACAAAAGTCAAGACAACTGGTGAAGGCTCAGGATGTAAAGGATGACATCTTCAATGTCTGGCCAGGCTCTAAGATATTCACAGCATCTGCTTCAGTTGCTTTCATGGCCATTGGAAAAAAAGTGGTCCTCATCTGCCCATTCCATTCTTCTGGAGGAATTTTTCAGATACTCAGAGTAGACATCCCTCTAGATCACAACAGGTTTAAAACATTTCAGCTACTCTCATCCTGGTTTAACTTATCTGCCAAGACAGTTTTGCTGGGCTGTTGCAGTTTTGCATGCTACAGCTTCTTGGAGCTACAGGTGGACACCAAAGGTAAATAAGCAATCCTGAAAAGAGCTTGGCAAGCCCTTACACCAGAGGTACTAGTTCTCATTAAATACCCCATTCACACTATATATAATATATATGCATATTATATATACATGAAAGGTTACATAACACATTTATTTATACTGAATGCATGATTACATTGGTTTAGGGAAATCAAGATGAGTAAACTTCCTTTGGCAATGCAAGTTCACAATTATATTGTAACTTAGAGTTGGAGAGAAGGTGTAGCTAGGTGCTACAGTGGATAGAGTAATGGGCTTGAAACCAGGAAGGGAAGACTCAACTTTGTGAGTTTAAATCCAACCTCAGACATTCACTAGCTGTGTGACCCTGGGCAAATCACTTAATTCTGATTACCTCAGTTTCCTCATCTGTTAAATGAGCTAGAGAAGGAAATGGCAAACCACTCCAGTATCTTTGCCAAGAAAACCCCAAATGGATCATGAAGAGTCAGACATGACTGAAATGATTGAACAACAACAAAAAGAGTTGAAGAGAATGACTTGTGGGCATTGAGAGTTGCCCAAAATCACATGGCCAGTCACAACCTGAACCCAAGTCTTCCTAATTTGTTCCCTCATTGAATCTCTTTTTGAGTTTTAAAAGCAGTCAGTACATGGAATAAATTCTGAGATATTACTTAAATTTCAAAAATTCTCTCTAATTGGTAAATGTAAAAGGGAATTCTTGGTTCTCTTTGAGTTCATATTTCTGAAAAGGGAATCCTCTGTTCTCTTTGCCAAGTTGGAGTTAAAACTTTGAGGATAACTTAAGTACCCCTACTTAGCACCTCACTAGATTATGAGGACAAGATTAGCTCTCCTTTGTCTACCTTTTGATTGAATCAGCTCAAGCTTGAACCAGGTGGAGGAGCTCACAAACCACTTAGTGAGTTCACACCTTACTTGATGCTAGGTGAGAAGCCAGCAAGATACTTGGAGAGCTCTACTTTTTCCCCCAAACTCAAACAGCCAGAAATTGAAGAGTTCACACACTCAGAAAGGTGTGATTTCAAAGGTGACAACTCAGACAATTTGGAAACTATGATTGGCCCCCATGAAAAGGGGCAGGGACAGGAAACCACCATAAAAGCCATGAAGATCCCTGAGCAGGCAGTATGGTGAAGGAGGCTAGTAGAGAGTGGACTCCAAAATGAAAGTCACTCCAAGAAGGAAGTTGACAAGAAGAAGGTCAGATCAAAGAAGAAAGTAGGCCTCAGGAGTCACCTTCAGCTCCAGTCATTGTCTTGGGTGAATGGATAGCTGGTTTTCCCTTCCTGTCTTCTGGAGATAGTTTAATTTTGATTGAAGGTTAACAAGTCCTGGCTGAGCCAAGCACTGGAACAATATTTAGTTAGATAGGTTAATGTCTTTTCTACCCTTTTGTACTTTCATTCTACGTCTTTTATAAATAAAAGATTTATAATTTTCATGTATTTAGTCAAACCATTAATTTTAACACTTACATTCATCAGCCACTGCCCCAGTCTGTGTTGAGGAAAAATCTCATTTCCTTTTCAGTTAACTCCCCATGTTTCCAACTCAAACTATATACTCAATAGGCTTGGATTAAAATAATGGTAAGCAACTATATTTTCATAGAGCATAGAAATATAGACAAGAATTAAAAGAGCAACATGCTACAAAATGACTTGCAGCTTTGTTGAATTTCTTTCTGCTTTTTCCTCATCTCCTTCCTTACCTTTTCTTCCCCTACCTTGCTCAGAGGGAGAACCAGGAAGAACATGGCTCAACAGGTTAATGGAGAGCAGCTTTCTCCAGCAACAATCTGGGGAAGCCAGGAGACATAAAGTACAGAGTACTAGATTCCAGTGGTCTCACCAACACCACTGCTGATTAGTCCTTATCTATTCTCTACTGAAATCCACTTTTGCTATCAATCTCATCTCCTCTGATGGGTTCTTTGCTTCAGCTCCTGGTCGGATCTGATCATTCTCTCGTATTTCTAAACACAAGTGGGCTATGCCCTCACCTCTTTATCAGCCAGTTCATCAAAAGGACTCCATCCTTCTTTACCACTCATCTTTTTGGTTTCTCTCCATTTTGACCACATGACATTCCCAGAAGGAAGCTCTCTTCCAGACCACCCAAAACTAGAAATATCTAAACCTTTCTTATATGGCATGGTCTTCCCTATCTCTGTAATAAAAACTCTAGGGAGTTTCACATACACACTGCTTCTATCTTACAGATTATTTTAATTAATGAGTTTAAAAAATCCTCATCTTCCATTTTACAATCAATACTAAGTTCTATTGGTTCCAAAGCAGAATGCTAAGGGTTAGGTAATGAGGATTAAGTGGTTTATCCAGTCACACAGTTAAGAAGTATCTGAGATCTGATTTGAACCCAGGTCTTCCTGACTCCAAGCCTAGCGCTCTGTCTGCTATACTACCTAGTTGTCCTCTCCTTTTTTTCAATTCTTACTTTCTGTCTTAGCATCAACTCTTAGACAAAAGGGCAAGGGCTAGGCAACGGGGGATGTGTCTTGCCCACTAGGAAGTGTCTGAGACCAAACTTGAATTCGGGTCCTCCCAACTTCAGACCTGGCACTCTAACCATAGAGCCATCTAGCTGCCCTTTGATGCTTCTTGATTGGTTGATGTTAGCTACTTATATACTCAAAGAAACTACGGGTCATAGCATTTTAAAAAACAAATTTATTCTCTAAGTTTTCCAGAGCTGGAGTCAAAACTAAGACAATTTCAAGTTACAACTAGTAGCTCAAGTCATTGCTGAACACCAAAATGTCTGCTTTCTGAAAAACATTCCAAAGAGATTACAGAATAAGGCAGTTGTAGCTCAGCGTCTTGAGGTCGGGTCTCCAAAACTATCTTGAATTTATCTCATCAGGTGACCTTGATTTAAAACATGCCTCACTTAACAGATTTTTCTAAAACATGAACACTGTTCTAATAAGGCAGGAGAACTGGAAGAAGAACAGGAAAGGGGAATTCTTTCTTTTACCTGAGGCAAGAAAACTATTATGGCAGGGGTCAGGACAGAGAATAGTCTGACCATCAATGGAATCTTGCTGGGATATGAGAAGACCTATTCTCTTTACAAAGTCTCAACTATGCTCCTATGGGGATTAGAAGGAAAGTAGGATGCAGGAAGACAGGGACTAGGGTAATGAGAACCTGGGGGTAACTGTCTAAGATGAAGCAAAGAAGTTCCATGGAGTTGTGCAGTCACATCCCAGGATCAAGAGGTTCTAATCCCACCCTTCTCCCTTATATATATTAAGTGTCCCAGGCAAAACCCCAGCTACTCTGCTTTAGTTTGGGTTCTGACAAAATCTAAGTCTGAATTGCTTATTTATTACCAGCAAACGCATTACATGAACCCCAGGTGTATTGAGAAAAGCTTCAGGAGAATATTTTTTAAAATCTTAATTCAAAACTTGAACTCAGACTGATGGATAACAGTGAAGCAAACAATTTCCTGATTTTAGAGAAGCCCGGAGCAGCAGCAATTCTTTTTCTAGATCACCCAAACTTCATTTGGAGTCTCAAAGACCAGAATTTTTATTAGTTCATCTAATCTTGCATGACTTTTAATGTCTACACAAAAAAATAGTAGCACAGACATTCTTCTTTTTAAAATGTTTTTGTATTTCCTCTTTCATATATCATGATATCTCATGTGTCCTCTCCCCAATGAGATATCATCCTGTATGATACATACTAATTTTTTTAGAGAGAAAAGCCATCACAATTCATCAATACTTAGAAGAAATCCTAAAATATGAGCAATTTTTAATAACTGTAAATTCACCTCCATGAAGGGGTAGATTGGGGGTGTCATATCTCTTAATTTGAGTCCTGCTTGAATTTAATAATTTTGTTACATTTATTTTTGATTTGTCATTATTTTTTCCATTTATGTTGTTGAAGTTACTGTGTATATTGTTTTCTTGAATCTGCTAATTTCACTTTGTTTCAGTTCATAAAGATCTTTCCATGCATCTGTGTTCAATATATTTGTCATCTCTTACAGTAGGTAATTAATATTCCATTAATTCATGTACCAAAGTTTGCTAAGCCAGTATATGTATGTATATGTATAATGATCAAAATTGGCAACAGTCAATATTGGAAGGAGTATGGTAAGATAGGTCCACTAATACATTGTTGGTAGAGCTGTGAAATGTTTCGACTATTTTGAAAAGTGATGTGTAGTTATAGAAATAAAGTGTCTAAAATATTCTTACCTTTGTATCAGAGACTACATTATTACTGGGTTTGCCTCAAGGAAGCCACTGATTAAAAAGAAAAAAAGTCCCCCAGATATCCCAAAGTATTTATAGAAGCACTTTTTGTAAGAGATAAGAATTGGGAACAAAGTAGATGCTCTTCAATTGCTATTGATTTTTGATGGTTTAGTTAGTAGCCAGCAATTTTGCTGAAGCTATTAATTATCTCAAATAGTATCTTTGCTAATTCCCTGAGATTTTCAATAAACCATCGTATCATCAGCACACAGGAGCAGTTTTATCTCCTCCTCATTGATCTTTATTCCTTTAATTTCTTTTTTTTTTCTTATCTTATTACAATTACTAGCATTTCGAGAACTATTATCAAGTAATAGTGAGGAGAGGGGGCATCCTTCTTGTGTCACTCCCAAATTGACTAAAAAAATGTTCTAGTGTAGAAATTTTTAAACAATTGTTGGCTCTTTAGTGGGGAGCTCTTGGACTCCGCATCTTGCTCCTCTCCTTGTTCCTCTTCATTTGAAGTCTCTGCCATCCAGGAGTAATCAAAATTAGCTCTACAAATCACTTGAAAGTTTTCAAATGATTTACATATTCTATAGTATTCATTCTTTTCAACACATCTGAGATGTATGTGCCTTTAGTATACTCATTATATAGATGGAGAGAAGGATGGTCTTAGTGATTAAATAACTTTCCCTTTCTGTAAGTGCGAAAGGGAAGATTTAAAACTATTCCACTTCCAGTGCTTTCTCCATCATACCACATTAACTCTTTAAAAGATCAGTTTCCTCAACTGTAAAATGGGAATTTTAATAACATTTACTTCCCATAGTTGTTTTAAGGATCAAATGACATATTTGTAGAACACTTAGCACAATACCTGGCAAATAGTAAACACTATATAAATGTTAGCTATTATTATATTATTATATAATATATTATTATATATTCTCCATCTCTCTCCTTTTTCATATATTTGTACCTTTTTTCCTTTTATACATTTTTCTTTTCTTTTTTTATTTTTTTCAGTTACATGTAGAAATCTCCATCTCTTTCTTAACATGCATTGCCATCTATCCATCTGTTCATTTATCCATCCATCTATTCAGGATCAACTTCCATTTTCTTTGATGACTCTGGCTTGTGTTTTTCCTTTCCACATCACTAGACTATTACAGGTTCGTAATTTGGGAAGACGTAGGGGAATGGATTTAGGAACACAATCCTAAATCCCTCTCAGACCCTCTAATGTTTGCTGTCATTTTATAATCTTAATGGGACAGATTTATGTTTCAACGGCTACCTTCTCTCCAAATATTCATGATGTTCAATTGCAATGTTATAGAGAAGCATTGGCTATGTGGGAGGCACATGTGGGAGACACAAGTTCCAAATGGTACCTTTCACTTTGAGCCCACTTTAGCCATGCATTTTCAACTCAAAACCAAAACAAAATAAAACAAAAATAGCCCTTTATTAAATCAGTTAAATGGAAAAATTCAACAAACATTATTCTAGAAGATGATATTTTATAGATTGTGTCTAAGGCATAATTTGGTACTATCTTCACAAATAATATTTTCTTTGTCGGCTCACCTTAATCTTAGCCTGCAGTGCAAAGAACTTGAGGGCAGGGTTTGTTCTTAGTCTTAGTCCTGATATCATCATTATGATCCTGACTGTTTATCTTCCTGCTGCTGTCCCTAACATAACTGCTTCCCATTCAGTAAGAGAATTGAATCTTTTCTTTTTTTTAAACCTTTACCTTCTACCTTGGAGTCAATACTGTGTGTACATTGGCTCCAAGGCAGAAGAGTGGTAACGGCTAGGCCAGTGATTCCCAAAGTGGACACCACTGCCCCCTGGTGGGTGCTGCAGTGATCCAGGGGAGCAGTGATGGCCACAGGTGCATTTATCTTTCCTATTAATTGCTATTAAAATTAAAAAAAATTAATTTCCAGGGGGCTAAGTAATATTTTTTTCTGGAAAGGGGGTGGTAGGCCAAAAAAGTTTGGGAAACATTGGGCTAGGCAATGGGGGTTAAGTGACTTGCCCCGGGTCACACAGCTAGGAAGTGTCTGAGGCCAGATTTGAACCTAGGACCTCCCATCTCTAGGTCTGGCTCTCAATCCACTGAGCTACCCAACTACCCAATTCTCAATCCACTGAGCTACCCAGCTACCCAATTCAAGAGAATTGCATCTTGATCTAAAGGCATACTGTGGGTTGGCTATAACTCAACTATATCCCAAGGACTTTGGGCTCAAAGCATGACCAATGGTCACTGGTTCTTTGAATAAGCTCAGAAGCTCCCTTTGGCCTGACTGCTACTCTTATTTTATTTGGATTTGTACTGTTTACCATGGGAAAATTAATTCATTTCTCTTAGAGTAAAATGGAATGATAATACTTACACTGACTCTCCCGTAAGGTTGCTTGTAAGGAAAACATTTTGTAAACTTTAGAACACTAGTCTAGAAATTTAACCTATTGAGGCAGCAAGGTAGCACAATGGGTGGAGTGCCAGACCTAGACTGGGTTCGAATTTGGCCTCAGTACAATGTTAAATGATAGAGGTGATAATGGGCATCCTTGTTTCACATCTGTTCTTATTGGAAAGGCTTCTAATTTATCCTCATTGCATATGATGCTTGTTGATGGTTTAAGATATATACTGTTTATTATTTTTTAGGAAAGGGTCTTCTATTCCTATACTTTCTAGTGTTTTCACTAGGAATGGGTGTTGTACTTTGTCAAAGGCTTTTTCAGCATCTATTGAGATAATCATGTGGGTTTTGTTAGTTTGCTTGTTGATATGGTCAATTATATAGGATGGTTTTCCTAATGTTGAACCATCCTTGCCTTCCTGGTATAAATCCCACCTGATCATGATGGATAACCCTCTTGATCACTTGATGGAGTCTTTTTGCTAGTATTCTATTTAAGATTTTTGCATCTATGTTCATTAAGGAGATTGGTCTGTAATTTTCTTTCTCTGTTTTTGATCTACACCATCATTATTTAACATTGTACTAGAAACACTAGCAGTAGCAATTAGAGAAGAAAAAGAAATTGAAGGCATTAAAATAGGCAATGAGGAGACTAAGCTATCATTCTTTGCAGATGATATGATGGTCTACTTAAAAAATCCTAGAGAATCAACTAAGAGGCTGGTAGAAATAATCAACAACTTTAGCAAAATGGCAGGATACAACATAAATGCACATAAATCATCAGCATTTCTATACATTTCCAATACATCACAGCAGCAAGAGGTAGAAAGAGAAACACCATTTAAAATCACCCTAGACAATATAAAATACTTAGGAATCTATCTACCAAAACAAACACAGGAATTATATGAAAACAACTACAAAACACTTTCCAAACAATTAAAACTAGATCTAAACAATTGGAAAAACATTGACTGCTAATGGGTAGGATGAGCTAACATAATAAAAATGACTATTCTACCCAAATTAATTTGCTTATTTAGTGCCATACCTATCAAAGTACCAAAAAACTTTTTTACTGAATTAGAAAAAACTATAACAAAGTTTATTTGGAAGAACAAAAGATCAAGAACATCAAGGGAAATAATGAAAAAAAAAGTGAAGGAAGGTGGCCTAGCAGTAGCAAATATTAAGCTATACTATAAAGCAGCAGTCATTAAAACAATATGGTACTGGCTAAGAGACAGAAGGGAGGATCAGTGGAATAGACTTGGGGTAAGTGACGTCAGCAAAACAGTGTATGATAAACCCAAAGAGCCCAAATTTGGGGACAAAAATCCACTATTTGACAAAAACTGCTGGGAAAATTGGAAAACAAAATGGGAGGGATTATGTCTGGATCAACATCTCATGCTCTACACCAAGATAAATTCAGAATGGGTGAAAGACTTGAATATAAAGAAGGAAACTATAAGTAAATTAAGTGAACACAGAATAGTATACTTGTCAGATGTCTGGGAAAGGAAAGATTTTAAAACCAAGCAAGAGTTAGAGAAAATTACAAAATGTAAAATAAATAATTTTGATTATATTAAATTAAAAAGGTTTTGTACAAACAAAAACAATGCAACCAAAATCAGAAGGGAAACAACAAATTGGGAAAAAATATAACAAAAAATTGTAACAGAGGTCTAATTACTCAAATATACAAGGAGTTAAATCAATTGTATAAAAATTCAAGCCATTCCCCAATTGATAAATGAGCAAGGGACATGAATAGGCAATTTTCAGATAAAGAAATCAAAAATATCAATAAGCATATGAGAAAGTGTTCTAAATCTCTAATAATTAGAGCGATTCAAATCAATACAACTCTGAGGTATCACCTCACATCTAGCAGATTGGCTAAAATGATAGCAAGGGAGAGTAATGACTGTTGGAGGGTATGTGGCAAAAGTGAAGTTGTGGACTGATCCAACCATTCTGGATGGCAATTTGGAATTATGCCCAAAGAGCAATAAAAGAATGACTGCCCTTTGATCCAGCCATACCATTGCTGGGTTTGTACCCCAAAGAGATCATAGATAAACATACTTGTACAAAAATATTCATAAGGCTCTTTGTGGTGGCAAAAAACTGGAAAGCAAGGGTATGCCCTTCAATTGGGGAATGGCTAAATAAATTGTGGTATATGTTGGTGATGGAATACTATTGTGCTCAACGGAATAATAAACTGGAGGAATTCCATGTGAACTGGAAAGACCTCCAGGAATTGATGCAGAGTGAAAGGAGCAGAGCTAGAAGAACATTGTACACAGAGACTGATACACTTTGGTAAAATCGAATGTAATGGACTTCTGAACTAGCAGCAATGCAATGACACAGGACAATTCTGAGGGATTTATGGAAAAGAACAATACTCACATTCAGAGGAAGAACTACAGGAGAGGAAACACAGAAGAAAAACAATTGCTTGAACACTTGGGTTGATGAGGACATGGTTGGGGATGCAGACCTGAAAGGACCACACCAATGCAACTATCAATAATATGTAAATAAGTCTTGATTGATGATACATGTTAAAACCAGTGGAAATGCGAGTTAGCTATGGGCGGGGGAGCTTGAGGGGATGAAGGGGAAAGTAAAAACATGAATCATGTAGCCATGGAAATTTTTTCTAAAACTAGAAAAATTAATTAAAAAAAAAAGAATTTGGCCTCAGACATTTCCTAGATGTGTGAAACTGGGCAAGTCATTTAACTGTTTACCTAGCCCTTGCCACTCTTTTGTCTTAGAATCAACACTAAGATAGAAGGTAAGGATTGTGTTGGTTTGTTTGTTTTATAAAGTGTGACCAATTAAATTTTGCCTTCCCTCTTAGATTCCACTCCTTTCATTCTGCTAATGGATTTGTCTCATCTATAGGCTTAGCCCTTTGCCTCTGGCTGTTTGAAGGCTCTGGCCTCAGAACTTGGCATTGATTTCCTAGTTCACATTTTACAGGTCTTGCCCTTCATCTATGGTCCATGATGAACCTTGTTTCACTCTTCTTTCAGCTGATAGCATTAAGTGGTCCAAGAACCACAAAGAGAGAGTAATTGTTTCCATGGAAGCCACCTCACTTTCTTGCTTCTGGTTGAAGTGTTAAGAGTAGTTCCAGGTTGAACTGGACATTATCGATGACCAGCTATCCAACTCGTCTTTGTGTGGGCAACACATAGTGCCTTAATGGAGGAGATATAGTATGAGAACTGTGGAGTCAGAGGAGCTGGGTTCAAATCCTTTCTCTGACATTTGCTACCTTCGTGACCTTGGACAGATGATTTAACCAGCCTCCTCTATAAAATGAGGGAGTAAGGACAGTCTCTGAGTGCTGCCTACCTATTCAGGCTGAGATCTCTGAAATGACTTCTGAAGTCCCTTTCAACTCTAGTTCTCTGTTAAGGTTGTTCAAGTTAATCGTAGGGAAGGTCTCAGTTTGATGTTTTAGCTTTTTCTGCTATTTGAGCTCCTGCTTATACTTTAATTCTACTCAAGGCAATAGAATACAGTGCAACTCAACTCAATCTAATTCCATTCCATTGAACAAATCCTTTCTAATCCCCTACTATGCATGATGCACTAGGTTAGGAGTGATGGATTGAAAAATAAAAAATGGTATCATCCTTTGTCTTATACGTGATGAAAGAGAAGAAAACAGCTCCAGTGCTGTGATATCTCTAGGGGTACTGCCTCCTCACTCCCAACTTTTCCCTAGTCAGAAGGAAGCAGCTGTTTATTCTCCTCATTTATGTGACATCTCCCAGAACAACTTCAAATCTTATCTCTGTCCATTACTTGTTTATTTCTGTGTGGGAGAAGAAAGAAGAGAGCACTTATAGTATCTCTTAGTATCTCTGCCGGCATTGTTTTTTAGGTTTTCTAGTTCACCTGCCCAGAGGGCAACTTTCTTCAGGCATTGAGAGAGAGAGAGACAGAAAGCAGAAAGAGAGAGAGAGAGAGAGAGAGAGAGAGAGAGAGAGAGAGAGAGAGAGAGAGAGAGGTGAGGGGAATGCTTGCTTTTGTTGGCTGAAAAGATGAAAAGAGGGGCAGGACATATAAAAAATGTCCACTGGCACTAGGAAGAAGGGGAACAGAGCAGCTCCCTGTATGCCAATACTTTGCCAACACTGATCTGGGGCAACTGGAGGTGGGGTAGAGCACTGACCCAAATCTGGAAGATTGGGGTTTGAATGTGGCCTCAGACTAACTATATGACCCTAAGTAAGTCACTTAATCTCCATTTGTCTCAGTTTCTTCATCTGTAAAATGGGTACAATAATAGCAGCTACCTCCCTGGATTGTTATGAGGATCAAAAGAGATAATACTTGCAAAGCACTTAGTGTGGTCTCTGGCACTGTATCAATGTTAGCTATTGAAGTTCATGACCAGGAGAGAAGTGAGGAGAAGAAAAAGAAAAAAAAGATTTTTATAAAAGTCACTATCCCAGAGAGTGGATGGGGAATTAGAAGCAATGTTACTGCCTACCAGTTTTTAGGTAGGGCATGAGCACACTCTTTGGCCCTAACTTCCTCACTGCTTAAAATGCCAACAAGCCCCAGGGAGTAGGGCATGATGGCATCTGTTGCATCATTGTCAGTCGATCTGAGTAAATTGATTGGCTTGCACTTTTGTGATGTGATGTGGTAATTAAAACCATTTTCTGGGAGAGTGGCATTTTATTAACACTTAAAAACCAACAACTTTACCTTCTTTCTTAGAATCAATACTATGGGTTGGTTTCAAGGCAGAAGAGTGGTAAGGGCTAGGCAATGATGACTGAGTGACTTGACCAGGGTCATATAGTTAGGATGTCTGAGATCAAATTTTAACCCAGAACATCCCATCTCCAGGGCTTTCTATCCACTGAGCCACCTAGCTGCTCCCTTACTAACACTTTTGATTTTACATTTTATTTTTGAAATTAGTTCATGTCAAACACCAAAAATAAAAAGGGGGAGGGCAAAAAAAGATGCATCTTACTATTTAGATTCCAGGGACCTTTCATTTTACATATCAGCTACTATCCATCAAGAAATGATATTCTTATATCTAGTCTCTCTAACGTTCAGAATCATAGAAAAATGCATATTTTCTCCAATGTTTTCTCTGCTCTGGGCAATCCCTGATTTGGAGATGATGTCAGACCTCTACTAAGCATACCCTCATGGCTAAAGTAACCTTAGATGATTCTAATTGGAAGTCTGATAAACCTACAGGCACAAAGTCATTTTAGGCTTTATTGGCCAGACGTGCCTGGTCCCTGGATTGTCATTTCTTCTGGCTGTGTTCTCACAAAGCTCAGTACATTAGTAAAGCCCAGTAAGATATACAGAGAAGGGTAGACACACCCAGGGACCAAGGTCACTGAGGTTTGGCTTCCTTTCCACAAGTAGAGTCCTCCTAAATGTTTCCACACCATATATAGTGGTTCTCTGCATCCATCATATTATGAAGAGCCAGTCTCTCCCATGTCAACGAGGATGGCTTATGTATCTAGGCTAAATGCAGCTCTGCAAGGGTGGAAATGCTGAAGCAGCTCCTGACACAAATAACTCCACCTGCTCCCTTTCCATATTTCCATTGCATTGCCTCCCCCACTGTGCTAACAGCATCTAGCGGTGTATGGAGTGTTCATGGAGGACTAGTACCTCTTATGTGAGAACTTACAGAGCCCTTTTCAGGGCTGTTCATCTACCTTTGGGGTTTACCTTTCACTCAACTCTCACCTGTGACATCAAGAAGCTGTAGTATGTTCAGCAGCCACATTCTGCTAAAACCATCTCAGCAGATGGGTTAAATCAGGACGAGGATAACTGACAGACCTCACACCTGTCAGTGAGTTAGTGGAGTATCTACCACAAGCATGTGAAAACTTCCCCCAGTAAAATGGGCAGATGAGAACAATTTGTTCCAACAGACCATGAAGGCAGTTAAAGCAGGCATCATAAAGTAATTAGAACTTGGTCAAATATTGAAGCTGCCACGATCATCCACTACATTTCAGTCCATCACCAGTTGTCCTGACTTTTGTCTTTCCCCTAGATAGACTTAGATGACTCTGGAGGAGACAATGAGGTTGATGAATTTGTACAACTCTGCCTTGCTTAAATCTAATTCATGGGCAACTCAAGATATCAGCAGTGATATCACTGGTCTTCTTTGAAGATGAAGGATGAACACCAACGTAATGCTGAAAATGGCCAAGAATTTATTTAGATTTTGGGGATGAAATCTTCTCATTGGAGCTATATATGTTTTCAGTTATTCTAATTGTTTTTATTTTATTTTCTGTACTTTCTCAATAAAATTTTCCCTTTTCAATTTTTGTGAGCTTTGTGGGACAAGGGGGAATTGTAGCCAGGATATAGATTGATGTCAGTGATTTTCCTAGATTATCTTAGCCAGAGAAGTTAGAAATGCTCTAAAATATATCTTGGAGTTTCTAACACACAGCTTACATGTATATAAGACATGGGCCATTTTTAACACCAGTTGGAGAGCTACCCTCCCTTCTCCTCTACCACCTGTCTCCCTGAGTCACTGTCCAAGCATTAGCATTTCAGTGGGAGGAGTACAAAAGTTAATACCAGCCTAGCTACCAGTTTTTACCAATTCATCATACCACAGGAATGACCTTGACCTCCAGTAAATAGGTTTTTGTCAAAAATGAGATTGTTTTATTACAACTCCCGATTCTCAGGCCAGGCCATTATTTCCAATCGCTAACAAGGACCTTTTCTAGGGTAATGGAAAGGAATAGTAGATTTCTACAAGAATTTTGCCAAGATCTCTTCTCCTTTGTTTCTTGCTTTCTCATCAGTCCAGTACCTAGCATATATTTAATAGACACATAATAAATATTTGTTCCTCAACTGATCATTATGGGGATGAGTTGGGAATGAATAACTATTTTTAATTTCTTCTGCTGCTTACCTCTCAAGGTGTTTGATTAATGTGAATAGAGTAATCCTTGGATTTTACAAGCAGTTTGGGTGTTTCTATAAGCTTCTTTGCATATGAGAAAACTGGGAAAAATGGGAGATACTGAGGAATAGGAGATAACATTGAGGCCTCTGTAAGGTGATGAAGGGGCTGATGATCAGAAGCTATAGAATGAGAAGGGAAATAATTTGGTCTAATTATTAGATGAGAAGGTAGATTGGTCCACGGTAGTCACCTGAGTATAGTGAAGATAGGAAGAGCAGTGCATCAACTATGGGATGTTAGTACTCAAATTTGATCTCTTACCCAAGAAGTGAAATAATATTCCCAGTTCTCAATAGCTTAGGTCTTTCTAGGGTCATATATTTAGAGATGTAATGAACCTTAGCAGTAATGGATTTGAATCCCTCATTTTACAAATGAGGAAACTGAGGCCTAAAAAGTGTAAAAATAACTAACCTTTTCCAGATTATATAGCTAGTAAATATTGGAGGCAGTATTCAACCCAGGTCTTCCAGAATGCAACACCAACACCCTATCCACTGTGCCATACTGTCTCTTCTTATTTGAAAAAGGCAGTATCATTGCACACAGGGACATACTGGGCATTTTATAAGGCTTGTGAATATTCCTGTAGTGTTCAGAATCTCAGCTTTAGAAGGGTTTTCACAGGTTACCTAGTCCAATCTGGAACAGTAACCTTCTTTGCCATCACTATCCATTATCCATTATGCACTATCACCATCATCATTATCTCCTCCTCCTCCTCCTCCTCCTCCTCCTCCTCTTCCTCTTCCTCCTTATTTTTGTGTTCACAACAACCCTGAGAGGTGGTATCATTGTCCCTATTTTACAGATGAGAAAATGGAGGCAGATCCTTACTTAAGATAACAACATAGCTTATAAGAGGCTGAGACCAAATTTGAACTCCTGTCTTCCTAACTCTAGGTCCTTCTATTCACTTTACTCCCCAACTGCCTCTACTTTTTATATTATTAGACATTGTGCTATTTATTTATGTAGAACACAGTATTTCAAGAATATTTGTAGATATATTTATAATTTCCTTATAGATATTTATACATTTATGATTATAAGCATGATTATTATTATTGCCAAAAAGAAAGGATCAGTTTAAAAGTGTCCAAAAATCTGTTTCATATCATGTTATCCTCATTTCTGTTTCATCTCCAAATGCATCAGATGTAGCTGAGTGAGATGGCCTCCTTCCAAATAAAATGGCTGGGTCTCTCATCTGTGTCACTGAGCTCTTGTGCATGTGTAGAAATTGCAGAAAGACAGATTTTGGCACAAAATAAAGAAGAACTTGCTAATGTGTCATCCGGCCTCTTCTTGAAGCTCTCCAATGAAGGGGATTCTATTGCCTTTCTTGCAGCTTGTCCCACATTTGTATTGTTTTAACTATTTCCCTCCTCTGAAGTCACAGGCAGCAAGTCCTCCTCCTTCATACCATCTTAGAGAACTTGCATGGCTCTACATGAAAGGATACAATGGAAGGTTCTAGGAGCAGAAGATTCCAGAAAAGCAAAGTAAAGTGTTAGGCAGGAGAAGAGGCATGTCTGAAGAAGAATCAGCCTATTGTGAGAAAGGCTAGTTTCCAAAAGTTCAGAGTTTTTGTGGTCTACCACAAAAACATTCTGTCACCATGAAGACCATATAAAGTTTCTTTGTTCTCAAACACAATTTGGATGACTATGCCTGGAATGTTCTTATAAGCATTGACATGAATATATTATATAACGTGTATTATGTGTTCATGTATTCACTCTTAAATATGATGGATCTGCACTCCAATGTGAGAGAACTTTGGGGTAGAATTATAGAGTGAAAATAGTAGTGTTGGCCAAGGTTTTAGTGGGCACTTAGTTTAATCCATATCTTAAACATGAATCCCCTCTCCAAAATTCTTGACAAATTGATTCCTATCTACATAGCTCAAGTGTGTCATAAATATAATTTCAGACTCTTCTATCTGCTTAGTTCATCTCCAAAGTTTTCAGTCTCATCACAGAACCTTTCAGACATCTGGGAAATATTTGGTAGATGAAATATTCACCCTTTCAAAGTTTTGCTCTCTAGGTAAGATCCTTATAATCCTTGTAGTAATGGTTCTTCTGGCTACTTTGGCATATGCCCACTCTCTAGTCCAGTGGTTCCCAAACTTTTTTGGCCTACCGCCCCCTTTCCAGAAAAAATATTACTTAGCCCCCTGGAAATTAATTTTAAAAATTTAATAACAATTAATAGGAAAGATAAATGCATCTGTGGCCATCACTGTTCTCTGGATCACTGCAGCACCCACGAGGGGGTGGTAGAGACCACTTTAGGAATCACTGCTCTAGTCAATGAGTTCTTAACTTTTGGGGGAGTCATGAATCCCTTTGGCAGTCTATGGAGTCTATGGACCCCTTCTTTGAATCATGTTTTTAAGTATATAAAAATTAATGTGTATAAAAAAGGTATCTTTTCCACATTCCCACTTTCCCCATTGCAGTTTTGATATATTACAAGATGGCATGAAAAATTAAATGGAAATTTTGGGGGTATTTTATGGAAGCTGCAGACAACCAAAGGCCAGAAGATGATACAGAAAAAGGTTGATAATTCAGAAATGCATAAATTATATATAATATAATATTGTATAATATTGACATCGTTTAACTTTTAATATCATAAATATACATGATTTATTTTATTATAAACAGCCCATAAAAGAAAAAGAGGGAAGACCAAGAAATTTTTCCAGATTGCAGGGGCCCTGTGCCCCTAATGTGATATGGAAGAGGTATCTGTAAATAGGATCACAAAGGGAACTAATGATATAATCAAAATATTGAAGATACAAATTCAAAGACCCCAACATTTAGGAGTTTTGTATCTAATCTTGGTTACTCTTCTTTTCTAGTCATTAGAAGAATAAATATCCTTTTGTATTTGAACACAGGTCCACTTTTTAGTTTCTGTTATCAACTTCACTAACTTAAAAAGCTGCTTTTCTCATTAATTTAGCTGATATCCTTTGCATTGACTCCCTAGGAAATCCTCCATTCCCATTATTTCCTCTTCTCACTTAAAAAAAAAAAACAAACCTTACCTTCCATCTTAGAATCAATATTGTGTATTGCTCCTTATTCAGCTGACTTTTTTCTCCACCGTGCCCCTAAATAGGTAATTTCTTTTGCTTTCAAGTTTCTTTCATGCATTGGCTTCCTCAATCAGAATACAAGATCTTTGAAGGCAAGGACTTTCTTGTGTCAGTATCCCTTCCACACCACAACTTTCCCCTTCATAGTATTGATATATGAAGGGTCAGTAAAAGAAATTAAATGGGAATTTTCCGAGAGTTTTTCAGAAGCTTCAGATGAAAAGCCAAAGTCAACAGATAACACAGAAAAGGTTTAGAAACTCATATGTATTTATATATGTTAGAAACTTATATTAGGAACTTATATATATATATATATACACACAAACATATTTACATAGTATTGTACAATATTAACATATTTTATCCTTTAATACCATAAAAATACATAGTAAACACCCCACGAAAGAAAAAAATCAGATTTCTTCTCTGGTGGGAAGAGTCAAAAAAATTTTACATAGATTTTCCAGATCACAGGGGCATTGCACCCCTAATCCCTGTGATGTGGAAGGGATACCTGTATTTGTCTTTTCAGTGCTTGGCAAAGTATCTAGCACATAATAAGAGCTTAATAAATGCTTATTGACTGACTTATTGACTATCTTCAATTAAGTTATAATGAGAATCTTTTTCAATACTTCAAGAGATCTGTAATAGCATTCATGTGCCACAGGGCCACAATTCCCAACACTCATTTCTACATACATTAGTAGAGTATTAATAAGTTACTGTTTCTCCTCAAAACAAAAAAATGGTTGCCTGTTCTCCAATAATATGATAATCCTTTTCGTGCTTAGCTAGGCTTGTCTTCTACCTACAGACATACAGCCCATGCCTAAGGAGATATTCTCCATGAGTTACCATGGTAAACCCACACACACAGAGTCTTTTCACCCAACGCGGTTGATAATCCCCTCTGTACTTGCTGAGTTTGCTCCTCTAAATACAGGCACAGCCCATCATCAGATTCATCCTTGAGATCTTCCCAACTTGGCAGGAACTTCCACAAGTTCATTTGATTACTGAGTATTCTCTTCTTTTTTCACTCTTGTCCTTCTTTTAGTTTCTCCTAGCAAACTCTTACCTCTTCTGCTATGCTTCAAACTTCCTACCTCAGATTGTCACACATTTTGCTTCCTGCAGAGAAAAGAAAAGAAGAGGAAAGAAGAAGAAAGGAGTGGAGAGGAGAGGAGAGAAGCACATAGATCAGTAGGACAACTTGGAAGGTTTCCTGTTAAATTTATGTAGTGCTAATAAAGAAAAAAAATTGTATGTAGTAGAGATGGTCAGTTTCATATAAAATTAATTCTTTCTGTTCTGCTTTGTATGTGGAAATGCTCATTTCATTTGGTGTTTTTTAAAGAATAAAAAATAAACTGTAAAATATATCATAAATGGTCTTTGGGTCATCTTCTTCTTCCTCTGGTTATTTTTATCCAGGTTATCAAAGTCCTTTCTAAAATATGGAACCTAAAACTAAAAAAATATAATAATAACCATAGGCACACACACAGAGCATTCAGCCTTATTTTTATTCATATTTATAATACTACTATAAGAATATAGGTAAGAGATAGAGTAAATTTCATGGATTGGCTTAAAGAGGAAAAGAGGAGAATTTGGATACTAACTCTTACCTACATTCCAACACTACTCCAGATGTCACTTGATCAGGGCAAAATATGGTAGGATTCCCTTGTTCCAGGCACAGTTCTTCATTAGGAAGCCCAAGACTGAAACAGTTTTTTGTTTTTGCCGTCTTAACCATAAAAATTCCATATCTTTTCCACATTGAATACTGTCTAGCCGTGTCCCCTCTTTCATGTACTCAAGTAGTTTTTTTTTTGTTTCTTTTTTTTAAAGACCATTTGTAGGATTTCATATTTATCTCTAGTCAACTTTATCAGTGGCATGGTGTTGTGGATAGAAAGCAGCCCACTGAGGCAGAATTCTGCCTCTGCCAAATCTTGGCTGTGTAACCACCAGGCAAGCCTCTTAACTCCTCAGCAGCCCAGACAGTATCCTCAGGCTATGTTGTAGAGCAGTCACTGGTCTGTTCTACTGAAGTGAGTCTTACATCAATTAATAGCTAATAAGTAGTTTTGTTCCCTGCCCCTTCCCCACCCTCCCACAAACCAACTGTATTTGATTAACCCTTTGATTTTTGCTGTTAAAAATCTTTTGAGTATCTAATCTAGTCTAATCTAATTTGAGCGTTAAATATTTTGGCCAACTTCCAGAAAATTTGAGGTTAGTAATACGCTCATACTATTTCATATGTAATATCTATATATTAATGCATATTATATTTGGATTTCACATATATTTCAGTTATGTGCTTCCATTTGACAATTATGGAAGTGATTTTCAGGGTTATTAAAACCAGTGTATCCCAGTGTAGGGCAGGAATAGCCTGTGTAGAGGACAGAAAGGAGACACCAATCTATGTAAGGGAAGAAGAAAATGAGGGAACCTCTAAAAGTGATTTGTTTTTTAATAAATTTAGGCAGAAGATTAAATTTATAAAGACAGAATCCCATAACAGTGTTTCTTCCTTTTTGTTTCTAGCTCACATGTCCATATTTTGATACCATGTTCAGTATTACATAGGTCTCAGTCTGAGGAAGAGTAGTGGAAATGGGAATGATATGACTACTGCTACTCTATGGAAAATAAATGATAAGAAATGTTTTCCTCTTCCACTTTTGACTCTTTAAAAAAAAAGTCCAGTCACAGTTATGTCAGCAAGTGGGTAGGACATTGAATCTGTTTCCTTGAATAAATCTATGAAGCAATGCAATCTTCCAAAAAGGACCCTGGACAGGTCATCAAGAAACATGGCTCTGCTATTCATTAAGTATATAATCATGCGATTATATATATCTGGACCTCAGTTTCAACATCTGTGGAAATGGAATAGAGGATCTCGAAGGGCCCTCCTTGCTCTAACATTTCATGGCCGGGTGCCCAAGATGCTGTTATCAATTATTGATATGGTGTCTGCCAGCCTCATTTATTATTTACCTCATCTATTATTATATAGTCTGGTAGAGCTATAGTTCTACGATTGTGCTGAAGATATGTGGAAAAGGTCATCTGATAAGGCAAAAAATAGGATGGTTGATGGAGAAAACTCTTCCCAACAGGAGGCTACTCTCCTTTCCAAGCTAAAAAGCTGGTCCCTTGATGTGAACTAGATGGCAAGGACTTCAAAGAAGTCTATTCTTTAGCTAAAATACTCCACCCAGTGGGCAAGTTGGAAATGATCCCTTTGTCTGTTGACCATGATTTTAGACATATTCCTTCATGTGGCGAGCCAGCCCAGCATGGGGACTGGAAAACCCAGAACTGGCTAGTCCATAAGAAAGAATCAAAAACATGCTAACATCTAGCACTGGATGGCGATACTACACAGCACATCAGTTCTTACTCTGAGATGCCTATTGAGCCGATTTGTTTCAAGTCTTAGTCTCTTGGGTTATCCAGTTTGGGGACCTTAATCTGACAGGATTAAGGAATCCTAAGAGGTTATCAGATCAGAGGTCAGTAAACCTTTTTGATTGTGCATCCCTATCAATTAAAAAAATTAAAATATATATTTATAAATTATGTTCATGTACCTCTATATTAATAATGATATATCTTACAAAATTTGCAGAAAAAAACATGATTTTTAAATGACAAAATATTTTGTCCTAGGTTCCACAGGAAGATACTGGAAGATTAGGCAAACACTTTAAGAAAATCATTTTGGCTATGTCAGCAAATGGAGTGGTGTGTAGAGCCTTGAACATAGAATCAGGAAGACTTGAGTTCAGATCTAGCCTCGGACATTTGCTAGCTGTGTGTTACTGGGCAAGTCACTTAACTTTTGTCTGCCTCATTTTCCTTGCCTGTAAAATGGGGATAAGAATAGCACCTACCTCCCCAGTTTGCTGGGAGATTCAGATGAGATAATTGTAAAAAGTGTTTAGAATAGTGCCTGGCACATAGCAGGTGATCATTATCTTTCTATCAATTCAGCTATCTGGAAGATAGATTGAAGTGGTGATGAATGAGAGATACCAATGAAGAGTCTATTGCAACAGTCTAGGCAAGAAGTGATAAGGCTCTGAACTAGGGTGGTATCTGTGTAAATTCTTGTAGAGGTAGAAACAAGATTTGGCTACCAACTGGAAGCATAGAGTGAGGAGATGAGGATGCTACAGTTTGAGACTTGGTGCCTGGCAGTATAATAGGGTTCTTAATAGAAATAGGAATGTTTGGAAGAGAAGAGAGTTTGGGTAGAAAGATGTAACCAGAGATGGAGAACATAATTCACTCATTGCTTTGTTGTTGTTCAGTCATTTCTAACTCTTCCTGACCCCATTTAGGGTTTTCTTTCTTTCTTTTTTTAAACCCTTACCTTCCATCTTGGAGTCACTACTGTGTATTGGCTCCAAGGCAGAAGAGTGGTAAGGGCTAGGCAATGGGGGCTAAGTGACTTGCCCAGGGTCACACAGCTAGGAAGTGTCTGAGGTCAGATTTGAACCTAGGAATTTAGAGTTTTCTTGGAAAAGATACTGGAGTGGTTTGTCATTTCCTTCTCCAGCTCATTTGACAGATAAGGAAATTAAGGGAAACAGGGTTAAGTGACTTGCCCAGGGTCACACAACTAGTAAATGTCTGAGGACCTATTTGAACTCAGTTCTTCCTTACTCCAGGCGTGACACTCAATCCATTGTACCACCTAGTTGTCCATGAAGAGTTTATCTGTAAGTCTTACTCTGTCCCACCTCAAAGAGAAAAAAAAAAGGAGAGGGGCTTTTATTTACCAGTTCTTGTCTCAGAATGAATAGTAAGCTCTCTGAAAGTAGCCTGGCAAAGCCATGAGATGATCTGATGGCAGGAGAAAGGATAAGTATGCTAGTGAAAGGAGTATATGCAGGGGTAAGGGAGGAGGATGTTTCAGTGGTTCCTGGATAATTGCTACAGTGGGTGCCCTAGGAGTTGGGTTACAACTGCTCTGAGGAGGTGAATTTATTTGTTATTGTAAATTATTGCTCAAAATATCTCTTGAAGAAAATATCTACTAAATTCTAGAAAAGCTGCCACTAGAACCTGTGTGGGTGGAAGGACTGCCCACTCTGGGGGGGGGGGGGAAACAACAACATGCATCCATGAAACATGGAAGCATTGAAGAAATATATTTCATTGAAGAAGTCTATAAGTATATTCCACTGACATATATTGATATGTCAATCAATTGACCAAGCTTTTATTAAGCACCTACCATGTACAAAGCACTGTGTTAATCCTCGGAGGAACAAAGAAAGGCAAAAGACAGTCCCTGTTCTCAAGATCACATTCTAATTAGGGGAGACAACACATCAAGGGAAACTAGGTATGTATAAGATATATGCAGAGAAGTTAGACAATCGTCTCATAGGGAAACATACAAATAACCAACTCATTCTACTAGCTTTAAATGTTCAGAAATCTAAAATTTACTGGATTTTTTGTCAGGAAGCTGATTTAAGAGCTGGAGTTGAATGAGCCACTTTAATTTCTTTGAGACTCAGTTTCTTCACTGTAAAAATGGGGATAACAATAGCACCTACCTCACAAAATTTTCATGAGGATCAAATGAAATATTGTATGGCTTTGTAGTCTCTGATAAGGTTATATAAATGTCAGCTATTAGTGCGATAATCCAATTTTAATTTAGTGTCACATTTCTAGTATTTTAGTAGTATTGAATTATTTTATTTTTTATTAATATAGAATACTTTTTAAAAAAATTCATCAAAGGGACAACTAGGTAGCTCAGTGAATAGAGAGCTGAGGGTAGAGGTGGGAAGTCCTGGGTTCAAATCTGGCCTTAGATAATTCCTACCTGTGTGACCCTGGGCAAGTCCCTTAACCTCTCCCTTACCCAATGCTTATCATTCTCCTACTTTGGAACCAATACTTACTATTAATTCTAAGACAGAATATAAGAGGTTTTTTTTTAATACTTTCAATAAAATACATTGTATTACCAAAAAAATCACCTTAAGATACAGTTATCAATTTTTTAAAAAACAACTTCATAGACCCTACGTTAAGAACTACTGCTCTAGTTTAATAATGATTAGACTGAAAGCTTTTATAAACCAAAAGTGACTTTTTCTTTCTAACCATGAACAAATGAAAGTATATTTGGATATCCACAAATGTATTTGAAATTGAAGAAGTCTTGCATTTCACACCAGAATTTAAGTTCAACAGATAGGATTTCACATGCTAGCAAATCCATTGGACCATCAAAATATAGTTCACACATTTTGCCTCTTGTGTTCCACCCTCCCTGAGGATCCTGATGGTTGTGGTCTTGGCCACTACTGTATTTTTACCCTCATTTGAAGATGATCCTGCTGATGGTGGCATTCCGAATACGTGAGAATGTGACTGATCCAAAACATGTAATGGGAGTTCTTTCCATGTCAGGCACAGAGTAAAGTTAGTCTTTCAGTGTAGGGCTATAGCTGCTGCCCATAAATTGTATCCTGGCCTCATTGCTGCATGGAATACTTGATGACTTTGCCCCAAAGATGGCTGCTCCATCTACTGTGGCTACCTGCCAAGATTCCAGAATCCCAAAGCTCTGCCACTCTCCTTGAAATTATGCTTTGATGTGTTCCTGCCCATCTTACGTCAGCAGCTCATGCTGGAAATTCTCTGGAATCCTCTTGTCATCCACCCTTTGCACGTGTCTTACCCAACAGAGTTTTAACACTTTGTCCTTCGTGGTCCTGGGAAACAAGAGAGTGTGCATGCTGAGAAACCAGATTTATGCAACAAATTTCATTTGTCACTATAAAACTAGCTCACATTATCAAGGATTTGGGAGATTGAAAAGTATTTTTGTCATAACAAATTTGTTAGGTAAATAGTACAATTATTAGTTGGCAGATGATATAACTTGGGCTCTGAGACCACTTACTAAATAAATACTCATTCATTCAGAGGTGATATGACTCGTCCAAGTCACCTACTCATTAATATGTCATAGGAACAAAGATTTAGAAATGGAAAGTAGCTTAGAGGTCATTGAGGCTAATCTTCTCATAGAATCTCACAATTGAAAGGGATCTTGTGTGCCATCTAGAACCACCTATATATAATCAAAAACTCCATCCACACCATGCAATGCATTGTCTTCTTGTGTTAGAAGACTTCTTGCGAGGGGAACTCTTGCTTTGGGATAGCTCCAAAGGTCAGGATGTATTTCCTGGCAAGAATCCCAAATGTACTTCTCTACCACCTCCAATAATCAAACCCTGGTTCCATGATTCTTGTATTTTATCCATTATGCTGCGAAACCAACAAATACATGTACATAATTTATTGTGGTTGAATTGTTTCAACCAATCCATCTCTTTGTGACCCCATTTGGGGTTTTCTTAGTAGAGATACTGGAATAGTTTGCCATTTCCTTCTCCAGCTCATTTCACAGTTGAGGAAACTGAGGAAAACAAGGTTAAATGACTTACCTGGGATCATATAGCTAGTGTTTGAGGCCAGATTTGAACACAGGAAGATGAATCTTCCTGACTCTGGGTCAGGCCATGGCACTGTCCACTACATCACCTAGTTGCCCATCCACACCCACACATACATACATTCATAAAAGTGGACCACTAGGTGAGTGTGGAGCTCTTGTGGATTCTACTCTATCTACACAATCTCTCTTGCCTCTGTCCTCTTCTCTCTATTCACATGGCCACCACCTTCATTCAAGTTCTCATCACTTCTTGCTGAGACTATTAACAATAGTCTCCTAATTGGTGTCAGTCTTCAGTCAAGACCCTCTTCAATCTATTCACCACGCAGCTGCCAAAGTGACATTCCTAAAGCATAGGTCTGATCACATATGCCATTCCTCTGCTCAATAACCTCCCAACTGGCCCCAGCATCATATGCAAACTCCTCCATATGGAATTTTAAATCTTTCACAAACTGGCCCTGACCTACTTTTTTAGTTATATTATATATTGTTTGTTTTCCAACACTCTTTTATTGTTCAGTTGTTTTCAGTCATGTCCTACTACTCTTTGGGATCCCATCCGGGGTTTTCTTGGTAAAGACACTAGTTGAGCAGTTTTCCACTTCCTTCTTTAGCTCATTTGACAGATGAGGAAACTGAGATAAAATGACTTGCCCAGAGTCATACAGCAAGTGACTGAGGTTGGATTTGAACTCAGGAAGATGTTCTGATTCCAGGACCACCTAGCTTCCCTTCTCACACTCTTCTGTCTAGGAAAATGGTCTTTTTGGTGTTCTTTATACATGATACTTAAGCTTCCATCTAGATGCTGTAATGCTGTCTGACTTCCATACTTAGAAAATATTCCTTCCTCAGTTCTACCTCAAATATCCTTAGCTTCCTTCAATGCCCCATTCAAACACCATCTCTTCTTATAAAGAAGACCTTTCTGAGCACCCAGATTTCTAGTACCTCCCCATTTGGGGGAGTATGGAACACTGGATTTCAAATCTTGCCTCAGACATTCATTAGCTTTGTAATTGTGGGTAAGTGATCCGGCATCTCTCAGACTCAGTTACCTTACCTGTAAACTGAAGATAATAATATCACAGACTTCACAGAGTAATGATGAGGATAAAATGAGACAATATAAGTAATGTGTTTTGTAAACTTTAAAGGACTGTATCATTCTTCATCATCATCATCACATTAATTATTATTATTATCATTCTCATAAGCTAAGTGGCACAATGGCTAGACTGTGGCACCTAGAGTCAAGAAGAGATGAGTTCAAATGTATAGTCTCAGACAATTACTAGCTGTGTGACCTTGGCAAGTCATATAACCTCTCTGTGTCTCAGTTTCCTCATCTTCAAAATGAAAATAGTGCCTAGAATCAGGAAGATTCATTTTCTTGAGTTCAAATCTAACCTCAGAAATTTAGTAGTTGTGTTACCTTGGGCAAGGCACTTCACCTTGTTTGCTTCTGTTTCCTCATCTATAAAGTGAGCTGGAGAAGGAAATGGAAAACCACTCCAGTATCTTTCCCAACAAAAATGGGGCCATGACCAATCAGTTATAACTGACTGAAATGACTGAACAAGAACAAGTAATGATAAATATGGAAGTTACAATTATAATCTTCTAACACAAGATCTCAGAAAAAGGTACAGTTAATAATAATTTCTTATATTCCCTACCTCCTACCCCTTGCAAATAGTTTTTTTTAGCTATGTTGAATGTAAAAGGAAAAATTACAGAAGGAATAATAATGCTTAGGATGAATGAGTTTATGATAATTGACAACATAGAAAAGGTAGAAATATTTACTTCTTTTGTTTTCTGTTCCAAGTGTCTGTACCAACATCTTTAGACTTCTTAGGAATTAGATATGTTTTACAAGGCAATTAACACCCCAAATAATTGAGAAGATATTAAGAAAGTATCTAGCTGTTCTCAATAAGTTCATCTCAGTCAGCTCTGATGAACTGTTTGCAGACAAATGAAAAAATTGCGAGTCACAGTCTGAAATGTTTTTGTGGTTCCCCCCACTCCATCAATGTGAATGATAGGAGAGCTAACAGAAGATGGTAAAAAGGGAAATGTCCCAATTTTCCAAAAAGAAAGTAAAATGAATTTTCAAAACTGTAGGTCAGCATGAGCAGAGTGGCATAGTTCCATGAGGTGGTTTAATTCCAAGGACCAAGAAGGCTTAGGATGATGGCTTTTTTGAATGACAGTTCTGATGTACAATGGGCTTATGCTTGTGGGGTGTCAACACCAAGTTCAACATGAATATGGTGAGCCCCTGGGAATAGATTAGCAAAAGAGGGGCAAAGTATCCAGGTCAGAAATAGCATCTCAAAACTCTTGGGTTTATCAAGGAGGGTCCAGCTCAGGAGTCACCTCTGTACTTCCAGCCTGGATCAGTGAACTTGATCTGGAGTTCTGATAAATTTTTAGAATGTATTCTTAAAAGAATGGATTGTAAAAAAAACAAGAGGAAGTAGTGATCATTAAGAGTCAGCCAATGGTCATTAAAGTATGATCGTGAAAATTGTAAAGATAATGAAGTCATGCCAGACTAACTTCATTTTCTTTCTTGACAGGATTACTATTTTTATAGATAAGAAAAATGTGGCAAACATTTATAATATCTACTTAGATTTTAGTGAGGCATTTAATAAGTATTTCCTTAATTGCTTATGGAAGAGATGGACAGCTGTAGATTCCATCTTGCCCATAGTTAGGAGGACTCAGAATTGGTTAAATTAATGGAGCTAATGAATCATGATTGACAGATAGCTATCAACACAATTGGGTTGATGAAGGGCAACTGCAGAGCCTCAGGGCTATCTTTGGCCCTATTCTGTTCAACATTTTTTATCAAGGACTTAAAGTCAGAGATGGCATGCTTATCAAATCTGTGGATTATATGATGCTGGAAGGATGGCTGATCCAGAAGATGACAGAACCAAGATAAAAAAATAATAATCTTGATGGTCTGAAACAAAGAACCAACTTTAATAATATGAAATGTAATTGGCAAAAATCTGAAGTCCTGCTCTTTAATTAAAGCAATCAGCTGAACAAATACAGGATGGAGAAGGACAATGATGTGGCTAGATAATAATTCATCCTGAAAAAGATCCCAAATTTTAGGGGGCTACAAGTTTAATAGGAGTCAATAGTGTGATATGGCAACCAAAAACTCTACAAAAACAAAAATGAAATCTTTTTACGAAGGCAATCTGCTTCGCTATACTGATAGTCCAAAAGAATAGACAGGATAGTCTTGTTGTACCCTGCTCTGATCAAGTCAGACGAGGATGGCTGTGTTCCTTTTTTCATACTACATTTTAGGAATGAATTAAAGTATATCCAGAAGGAACGATTGATGGTAGTATTCAGAAGATCCTGGAGAATAGGTAAGTATTATAGCACTGGTGAAGAACAGATATTCAGGTTTTCAAGATAGAAACTGAGTGAAATCTGTAAAATACAGGCCAGGAAGTTGGACTCTTGAGTTCTAGAATAAATAGAGGGATGATTAGGGAATATCTAGAAAAGGATCCAGTGATCACAAAGAAGCCTTCAAGAGAAGGTCATGCCAAGCTAATTGTACTTCTCTTTGTACCAGGGATTAATATACCAGCAACTGAGGGAAATGCTTCTACCTAAACTTTTCTAACGTCTCTCATGCTGTTAGTGTGGCCAAGATGGGAAATATCCAGGCTGGACAATAGTACTAAATTAGATTTGGTGCTAGTTGAATGTCTGAATAAAAAGAGTAATCACTAACTATTCAATTACATTTGGAAAAGGTCTTTAAGGGATTACCCTAGGGATTTAAACCTAGCCCTATAATATTTCAAATTTTTATCTAAGTCTTAGAAAAAGAAATAATCGACATTCTCATCAAATTTGAAGATGGCACAAAGCTAGTAAGCTTAGTTAACAGCCTGGATGAGAGAGTTTGGGGCCTAAAAAAATCTCAAAAGGCTAGAATTTTGGGGGGTGAACATTCTAGGTCAATGAACATTCACCCCTATTAAAATCTTTTATTTGAGTTTCAAAAATCAATTTCACAAGTACGAGATGGGAGAAATGTGTTTCTGTGTATCTGGAAAGATTGGGGAGTTTTAGTGGATCACCTTCATCCACTGGTGTAGTCCTTCTAAAGCCTCCATTTTGTGGAGGGACCCAGGCCACCCAATGCTCCAATCCTCTTCATTATTCTATTCTTAACTTTCAAGTTTTCAGAATTATGCACCATGGCAGGTACCTTTATGTCACACACACACACACACACACACACACACACACACATATCACATATATATATACTTTTTCAGCTCCTCTTTGTGTTTTGTCTTTGCCCATTAGAATGCAAGCTCCTCCAGGACAGGTACTATCTTTCTTTTTGCTTGTATTTGTATCTCCAGCCCTTAGCACAATGCCTAGAACAAGGGAAGAACTTAACACATACTTCTTTCCTTGCCCAATTAAAGAATAGTGATTTAGGAAAGGTCTTGGCATATGGATTCCATACTAGCTAAATCCTACAAATGTGAACTTTTTGTTCTTTGGAAGGATTCTTCAAGGAGACAGACACATTGGAGGGAGAAATATGGATTCTTATAACCATATAAAAGCCCAAAGAGTTTAATGTCATGGAATATAAATAATGATAAAGTGTATGTGCTGCCAAAGCAAGTGCCTGCCATTGAGCTTGTAAGCTATCTAATCTTGGATGTTCGGACAATAGGGAGTGACTTAGCAAAAGGGAGGACGGACCAATAATTAAGAAATCCCCAGGCTCAAGAGAGCAGATGTAATCTGAAATCTAGGCCTGGCCTGGTCTGTGGCCAGATTAGCTGCAGGGCACTAAGATCTGAAAGGTGAAATTAATAAGAGTGAATACTAATAAGAGGCTCCAAAATCTAGGGATAATGCTGAAGTTTCGGGAAGCAAAAGCCAGAGGACAGAATTTTCCAACCAAGCTCACAGTACACAAATGCCAGCTCTACTGTGAGTGCCAGATGAAATCAAGCCAAGGGCCAGATTCCATTGTTAGCCTGAATTTCCCCATACCTGAGTTAGGACAGATGAAAAGGATTAATTGGCCAATATAGCCCTCTACGGGCAGCTAGGTGTGCGGTGAAGAGTCCCAGGCCTAGTATCAGGAAGACTCATCTTTGTGGGTTCGAATTCAGTCTCACTTACTAGCCGTATGACCCTGGGCAAATTGCTTAATTCCATTTGCCTCACTTTCCTCATCTGTAAAATAATCTGGAAAATAAAATGGCAAACCATTGTAGTATCTTTGCCAGAAAAACCTCAAATGGGGTCATGAAGAGTCAGACACCACTGAAAAGACTGAACAGCTTAAGCGCCAGGGCAAAGGAAACATGACAAATAGCCGCTGCCATTGATTTTGTAAACTATCTATCTTGGAAATCTGGACAATAGTGAGTGACTTAGCAGTAGGGAGGAAAGACTAATAATGTCCATGTAAAGCTGTAGGAAGGACATATTTTGGTAAAAATAGTAACAATTCATATTATATAGTGTTTCAGGTTTGCAAAGCATTTTACACATTATTATCTAATTTGATCCCTTTGGGCTACATATTGCTAATATCATTGCACAGATAAGGAAAATGAGACTCAGAGAGTTTAAGAGGTTTGTCAGTGTTTACACAGTCAGCTAGTACTGAACTAGGAATGGGAGCCCAAATGAACCCAAATCCAATATTCTCCTCTCTATCACAATGTTATTGAATAAACTTTGTGGATGGTTCAACCCATCTTTCAGTCTTTCAGGTTCTAAACGTAGGAGTTATCTTTGGTTCTTCCCTCTCTCTCACCTCACACATCAAACCGTTTGCCAAATTCCATTGAGTCTACCTTCAGACCACCTCTGGTGTTTACTGCCTCCTCTTCACTCTATGGCACTTGAGTTCAGGCCACTTAATTGTTCCCCTGTCTCTCCTCTTTCCAATTCATCTTTCTCACAGCTGCCAAAATAATCTTCCTAATGCACAAGCCTGATTATGTTATTCCCTTGCTCAGAAGCCTTCAGTGGTTCCTTAGTGTTTATGGGATGATATACACACTGCTTACTTTGGCATCTAAAATCTTCCATAAACCCATCTACT
Source organism: Gracilinanus agilis (assembly GCF_016433145.1). Lineage (NCBI taxonomy): Eukaryota > Metazoa > Chordata > Mammalia > Didelphimorphia > Didelphidae > Gracilinanus > Gracilinanus agilis. The sequence continues at coordinate 467,306,984 of NC_058133.1, forward strand.
TTTCTTCTTCTAATTCTACTCTGTCCTCTCCCATACATTCTACATTGCAGCCAAAGTGAACCACATGCTCTCAACATATCTTTCTATTCCCTTCATCTTCCATGAATCTGCGTAGGCTAGTAGGTCTCAAATGTTGTTTAGCTCACCATGCAGGACAGGAGGACTTTGTCTCACTCAACCAATATGTTCCAAGATCCTTCACATAAGTTGAAAATAACTCATAAGAGTGAAACATGTTATTTAATAAGTATTTCTTATATGAACATATCTGGGCACTTTACAACTCTTCTTGGGCTAACAGAGCCACTCTTGTACTTTGGGACCACTATTAATAACAAAATAATATTAACGAAAGAAAGAGAGGCATTGCTCTGACAAGGACATGACTTGTTTCAAGTAAGATTTCTGGACAAAGACTGATGCTAGAGCCAATGTTTGGTGCAAAACAATGTAATGGCTCGCACTAATGATGGTGAGAGAATGATCATGACTGGGTGAACTGTTGGGAGATGCTTTATGCTGCTTGAGAAAATGGTGCAGCTGTAATAGGCAACTATTTTTTTTATTTCACATATATTTCTGCCTTTAGTTTTTCATCTGATAAAATCTCATTTATCTGAAATTACATGTGTCAAATTTGTAAAGATAGGATTAACTCTCCTTTTGTCTGTTTTTAGCTAAACAAATCAAGAACTCAAAGCACCCCTACTTAACACTAAGTAAGAGAATTCATGAGTCATTTACTAGAGTGAGTTCACACCTCCAAGGTCTACCACCACCACCACCACCACCACCACCACCACCCCACTACCCCCAGACAGTGCTAGGCAAATTGGAAGACTGCAATTGGTTCCTGTAAAGTGGGGGAGCAACAGGAAGTGATGTTGAGAAAACTGCTTTAAAAAGGCCAGCCTGAGGACTGATGCATTCTCTCTGTGTTAGTGAGCCAGATTGGAGGAGGACACTCTTTCCCTGGATCCTGTGTCAGCTTGAGGTGGTGAGTAGAGTGATTTCTTCTTTGGCTATTAGTTGAGGAGACCCTCTCTGCTTGTTGGTGCTTCTGTGGGACACTTCCTTCAGCATGAATTCTAGTGATATTCTTGGTGGTCTTAGCCTTGTGTGCCCTGAAGGTTCTTAGTGGATTCTTCAGTGTCTCCTGGCTCTTTGGAGCTTCCTAATTAAGACTTTGGATTCTAGTGAGATTCGCTTTCAGATTTACATTTGCAGTCTGAAGACATTAGGTTTAAACTTAGGGTATTTTTAGCTAGGCAGTACTTTCTGTATCTTTACATTTTTCCACTCACTCTTTCTACCTCTTTGTAAATAAAGATGCTAAAAGTCATTTTGACTTAAGCTGTAATATTTTTAAATCAGCAACCACAATATTACTTTAGAATTCTCATATTTAGCATAAAACCTAAATGTAAATTCTTACAAATTTGTGTAAAACAAGGTCCTGCTATATTATTCTTTTCCCTGAGGAGTTATCATACAATGAAGAATTTTGTACTTTGGGCATGTGTATCAGATTTCAAGGGCTATGTTTGGAAAAATCTGGCAGGTTTGGTGAGTGTACCCATAGCACATCTGCTAGGAATCCTTGCTGTCCATTATGTCTGGAAGAGACACAGCCATTCAACTGGACAATTGTTATTAGTCTCTGTATAGTATAATTAGTATAAGTGTAGTAATTAGTAACTAGGTAGCATATTGAATAGAGCTCTATGCTTAGAGTCAGGAAGACCTAAGTTAAAATCCAGCCTCAGCAAGTCATTTAAATTCTATTTGCCTCAGTTTTTGTCATGTATAAAATGGGCTGATGAAGGAAATGGCAAAAACCACTTCAGTATCTTTGCCAAGAAAACCCCCAAAAAACTGAACAAAAGGCTGATCTCTAGTCCTAGGGATACCATTCCCACTTAGTTCATGAGTTTATTTCTTATCTATCCATTTGGAACTTAGTTTCTGAAGGATTTCTCTTTTTTTAGGTGTAGTCAGGTGGAAGAGTAGATAAAATGCTGGGTCTGGAGTCAGAAAGACCAGAGTTCAAGTCTATTGAGTTGAAAGGGTTTCTCATATAACACCATAATCCAAGTCCTCTGGGGCTTTCTCAGTTTTTTGCATCATAATGTCCCTATTCAACAATCCTCACAGGCAGAGAATGTTAAGAATAAAAAGGAACAGAGATCAATTACAGAATCTGTGAGGTAAAAGGAATCTCAGGGGCCTTCTATTCCTTCCCATAACTAATGAAGAGGTCCCTCAACAACATCGCAAATCAATGGTCATGGAGCATTCACTTGAAGATCTATCTTGAAGAACTCATGATTTTCCAGAGAACACTTTCCACTCTGGGACAGCAGTTTTTACTAGAATGGAAGCTCCTCAAGACAAGGGATATTTTTTGCCTCTCTTGCATCCAGATACTTAGCTTCATACCTAGTCCATAGCAAATGCTCAATAAAGATCTAATATTGGTTATTAAGGATCAGAGCATCCTTTATCCTGGGGAATACTGAAGAAACTATGCAAAATTCCTACTTTTTCACTCTTCCTTTTCTTGATTCCATATTACAATAGAATCTTACTGGGAAACACTGGGAAATGAGGGCTTGTTCTAGTCTGTGTCTACCGCAGAAACTAGCAAGAAGAGACCAAGGCTTGGGATCATTGAGGTTTTGGGGGAAAATAGTTCTTAGTATAAATACAATTATGCTAAATACATAATATATTTTTTAAACCTTTACCTTGTTAAAATCCATATTAAGTATCAGTTCCAATGCATAAGAGTGATAAAGGCTAGGCAATGGAGATTACAGTTAGGAAATGTCTGAGGCCAGATCTGAATCCAGGACCTCATGAGGAAACTGAGACCTGGTGACTTACATAGAACCATGTAGCAAATCAAGGGCAGAGCTAAGTCTAGAATTCTTCTGGTGTTTTCAAGTCCCATGCTCTTAGTTCTATTTTATAATACTTAGTGGGATAGATAGGTGGAGCATAGATAGCTAGAGTCAAGAAGATCCATCTTCCCAAGTTCAAATCTAGACTCAGACACCAGCTATGACCCAGGGCAAGTCATTTAACCATTTGCCTCAGTTTCTTCATCTGTAAAATGAGCTGGAGAAGGAAATAGCAAAATGCTCTAGTATTTTTGCCAAGAAAACCCCAAATGGGGTCGTGAAGGGTTAGTGACTGAAATAATTGAACAACAACAGCAAAATACTAGTTAACACAATGTTTTATACATGGGTAGATAATGAAAAATGTTGAATGAATGCCTGCTAAATGAAAGAATAAATACATAGAAGGGAATCTGATTAAATAGATCTCTGAATGCTATAAAGAAGATTTCATACAGTCCATGTTGGACAGAGGTAAGGCCTTCCAGATGCTCCTGTTTACAAGGTTGTGTTATGCTGATTGCATCAAGTCTTAGAATCTCTGCAGAGCCCAAATGATAGCCATAATTAACTAAAAAGAATTTACTTAACTGTACCAACAGAAAAACCATTACAAATGAAGAATGCCTATTGTCCAATCAATGAATGAATCAACCAACAACGTTGCTTAAACACTAAGATAAAAGAATACAGGATGAACAGAAATAGATAAGGTTGTGATCCACATGGTTAGAGCAAAAGATCAATGAGAGTCTGGATGAAACTTTTCATCAATGTTATTTTTCAGTGTAGATTAGCATAGGATTTTTTTTTCTTTCAAAGAGATTTCATTTGAGCCATACAATGAGTCAGAAGGCAGTGTCAAAGTTCTTAACATAAATTTTCCACCCCACAACCTCAAAACAATAAGAAATGTACCAAATATCTAGTAATTAAAGCATGATCAAGAGGATAAAAATACCTTTATGTATTTCAAGTCTTCTATAAAAAAATCTTTACTTTGTTAAAATCCATATTAAGTATCAGTTCCAATGCATAAGAGTGATAAAGACTAGGCAATGGGGGTTACAGTTAAGAAATGTCTGAGGCCAGAACAAAGAACAAAGAACTGAAGAGCAGTTTGTCTGAGACAGTTAGGTGGCATAGTGGAAAGAGCACTGAGCCTAGAGTTGGGAAGATATGAATCCAAACATGGCCTCAGATACATGAAATCCTGGGCAAGTCATTTAATCTCTGTCTGTCTCAGTTTCCTCAATGGGGATACCTTCCTCCCAGGGTTGTTTTGAGGATCATATGAGATATTTGAAAAGTGTTTAGCAAGTGCCTGGCACATAGGTTGTGTTTAATAAATTTTTATTTCCATCCTATATAGATCTTTCACTTACCATAACTATTGCCAGCTTACTAGCACATCAAATGCCAGCCTTGTGTTTAAAGCTCTGGCTATAAATGACTACTCTTTCCCTTCACAGCAGTGATCCCATCTTTGTCTCCCACAATCCATAAAAAATGGAAAATATCCATGCTGCCCAGCTATATGAAAATGAGAAAAAGGTGTAAGCACAAGTGAAATAGAGAAGACTCAGTAGTTCAAAGAGCAGGAAGGTGGTGCTATAACAAATGAGGTGCCAGACTCATCTTCCTGAGTTTAAATCTAGCCACTGACACTCACTAGCTGTGTGACCCTGGGAAAGTCACTTGACTTTGTCTCAGTTTCCTCATCAGTCAAATGAACTAGAAAAGGAAATGGCAAACCACTCTAGTATTTTTGCCAAGAAAACCCAAAATGGGGTCACAAAGAGTCAGATACAACTGAAACACCTAAACAACAAGTAGTACAGAGCTAGGAAGTCTTACAAACCTAGCTGCAATATTTCTTGGTAAAGATTTTATTATACAAGGCCTCCACTTGGCTTTCATACATATGAGGATGTTGTATTAATTCAGTGATGGTGGTGTGTAAGGAAAGAAGCATACAGAGGAAGAGGTATCAAACATTGAGGTAGAAAGCTGGATATAACCTATTAGGAAGAAGGGAAAAAATGAAATGAGAGAAAAAACAATGGAGAAAGACTGGTTATGAACTGAACTCTGAAACAGATAAACTTTAAAAACAATTTTATTGGGATTCTGTTATGCATACTTTTCTTTTTTCTTTTTTTTCTTTAGAATATTTTTCCATGGTTATATGATTTGTGATACCCCACCAACCCTTCCCTCTCTCCTCCCAGAGCTGAAAAGCAATTCCACTGAGTTATACATGTTCAAAACCTATTTCTGTGTTATTCATATTTGTAGTAAAATGATCTTTTAACATCAAAATTCTAATTATATTCTTATCTAACTACATGATTGATCATGTTTTTCTTCTGTATTTCTGTTCCCACAGTTCTTTCCCTGGATGTGGATAGCTTTCTTTTTCATAAATTCCTTTGGATTGTCCTGAGTTTCTACTCAGTAGCATTGCTACTAGTAAAAAAGTTTGTTACATTCCATTGTTGTGCCATAATGTATTAGTCTCTTTGTACAATGTTCTCCTGGTTCTGCTCCTTTTGCTCTCTGCATCAATTCCTGGAGGTCTTTCCAGTTCACATGGAATTCCTCCAGTTCATTATTCCTTTTAGCACAATAGTATTCCATCACCATGAGATGCCACAATTTATTCAGCCATTCCCCAATTGATGGACATCCCCTCATTTCCCAATTTTTTGCCATCACAAAGAGTGCAGCTATGAATATTTTTGTACAAGTCTTTTTCCTTATTATCTAGTTGGGGTACAAACCCAACATTGGTATGGCTAGGTCAAAGGGTAGACATTCTTTTAAAGACCTTTGCTCATAGTTCAACATTTCCCTCTAGAATGGTTGGACCAATTCATTCTACTAGCAGTGTTTTAGTGTCCCAATTTTGCCACATCCCCTCCAACATTTATCACTTTCTTTTGCTGCCATATTGGCCAATCTGCTAGGTATAAGGTGGTACCTCAGAGTTGTTTTAATTTGCATTTCTTTAATCAGGAGGGATTTAGAACACTTTTTCATATGCTTATTGATAGTTTTGATTTCATCATATGAAAACTTCCTATTCATGTGATTGGGGAATGGCTTGATTTTTTGCAAATTTGTCTTAGTTCCTTATATATTTGGGAAATTAAACTTTTGTCAGAGAGTTTTATTATAAAAATGTTCTCCCAGTTTGTTGCTTTCCATCTAATTTTGGTTGCATTGGTTTTATCAAACAGATAAACTAACAGTTGAATTGCAGTTGAGATAACAGATAAACAGTGAGAAAAGAAAGAAGGGAACATGACCAAGCTTTACAGAAAAGGTCTTAGGACAATGATTAAATATTATGTGTTCAAGGAAAGCAGAGCAAAGAGTACCAATGGAAAAGATAGAAAATATTTTATACTAAGAAAAATTGGAAACAAATAGAAGTCTGTGGATTGGGGAATGGCTAGACACAGAAAATGCCACACAACAAATAGATATTGTACCCCAATAAACAACAAATATGGCAAATTCAGAAAACCATAGAAAGATACCTGAAATGAGGGAAAGTGAAGTAAGCACAATTAGGAAAACAAGATACGCAATGATGACAAAAAGGAAATGACTAGAGGACCTCTAGGTCACATGAGCAACAAACTAGCAAGCTAGCCATTTTCAAACTCTCCAAAACAAAAATGATGTACCCAAGATATAGCAATTGCAGTTGTTCCCAAGGTCTAAAATATTCATAATCCAAAAGAAGATTTTTTTAAACCCAGAAACTGATGCCCACTGATCTGGAACTCACTTAGCCTCCCTTCCCCATCTCCCATGTTAACAGTAGAGGAAGTTTGCTTGGGGCTCAACAGTCAGCCAGCTTGGCCACAGCCCTTCAGGAGCCAAAGCCTGCCAAACACTAAAACTGGAAACACCAGGGTTACAAAGTTCTGAACTGATGCCAGGGGAAAGAGGCTCTGAACTGCCATTGACAGGCTAGAGAATTGAAGAATAGAGGGAGTAGGGCAGGTCACCAAGACTGGACACAGTGCATGTGGGGAGCCAGACAGAACTCCACTAAGTCTGAGAGAATGAGCGTAGAATCCAGTTAGGGCCAATTCTGATTACCCAAAAGTCTGATGGGCAGAGATTTTGATGGGACAGGGAACTTGGTGAAATTTGAGGAGATCATGGAACCACAACATATTTTTCCTGAATGGTTTAAAAGAGAAGTGAAAATTACAAAAGCAGAATTTATGTGAGAATTAAGAGAACAGAATAGAGAAACTTGGATCTGCAGCAGCAAGCCTCAGGGACAGAAAGAGAGTGAGAGACAGAGAAAGAGAGAGACAGAGAGACAGAGAAAGAGAGAGACAGAGAGACAGAGAAAGAGAGAGACAGAAACAGAGACAGAGAGAGAAAGAGAGAGACAGAGAGAGACAGAGGGAAAGACAGAGAGAGAGAGACAGAGAGAGAGAAGGAAGAAAGAAAGGACAGAAGGAAGGAAGGAAGAAAGAGAGGGAGGAAGGGAGGGAGGGAGAATAATAAATTGGGAACGCAAATGCACAGAAGTGAAAAACTAGTCAAAAAGAAGAGAAGCAAAAAGCAATAAAAATTGTTAAAATATGCAATTGGTCGTACTGATCTTGAAAACAGAATCATGGAGACACAGCAAGGATCACAGGTCTCTCAGAACATTACAAGACAAAAAACCTTAACATTATAATGAAGGAAATAATACAAGAGAAGTTCTCAGAATTTTTGAACATAGAAAGTGAAATTCTAATTGAAAAAATTCACAGATCTCCTCTAGGAAAAAATCCTCAAAGCCACAAATTCCAAAAACATAGCATTTAAGTTGAACAATTCTATTATAATATGTCAAGTTCTGAAAAGTAAGTGGAAAAAAACCAACTGAACACAGAATAAGTATAATAGCCAAGTTTGATCATAGAACAAAAATTGAGAAAATGTACTTCGTTCCCTGCTTTGTAGAGATGAGGAGATAAGAGATTTAGATATTACATACTGGCATACATAATTGACATGTTGTTTTTTGCCAAATTACTTTTCTATCTTTTAAAACCTTTGTTCCAAGTGATAGCTCACTGAGTTAGGGGAAAAGATAATATTCAGATGGCATAAAAACAAAAGATTCAGTAAAAAATATGATTTGGATTTTTAAAAAAAAGTTAGGAAGACAAATTCAATAGATAACCCCAGAGAAAATGGAATGGTGGCAAGAATCTCTGGAATGTTTCATAAGAGAAATAAAAATTTTAAGTAAATTTCTCAAATGTGTTTCAATAAAATTGCATCCTAGAGATTGAAAGTACTTGGTGAATGAATCCCTTATCTTACTAAGCAATCATTCCACTTCTCCTAAAACACATCCAGTAACAGGGAACTCATTACCATTAAGGAAGCTTCTTTTTCTGTGTCTTGCATAGAACAGAAAATGAAAAAGAACATAGTCCTCTACAATAAAGATTGCTGCTCACAAGTAAATTTGATACTTGATTCAATACAAACTATTCAATGTACATTTATTAATACCTACTATGAGAGGCAGCAATGTGGTTCAATAGATTGAAAGCCAGGTGGTCCTAGATTAAAATCTGGACTCGGGCATTTCCTAGCTGTGTCACCCCAGGGAAAGCCACTTAACCCCCATTGTCTAGCCCTTACCACTCTTCTGTCTTGGAACCAATACACAGTATTAGATTCTAAGATGGAAGGTAAGGAATTTCTTTTAAGCCTGTTGTGCATAAAACCCAGTAGGAAATATGAAATGTGGAAAAATAGGAAATTTAGATGAAATGTGCTTCTTGATTTCCTGGAACTTCTAGTCCAGTTGGAGGAAGTGTTAAAACAGAGAACTATAGTATGCAAATAGAAAGTTAATGGGAGAATTAGGGAAGACTTCTTGGGGGAGGCACCATATCAGTTGGATTTTAAAGACTGAGTAAGCAGCTACTAATGGCATACAGTGATCCAGGACAATTTTGAGGGACTTATGAAAAAGAATCCTCTCCATCTCCAGAGAAAGAACTGTTGGAGTTGGAATGCAGCTGAAAGTATATGATTTTTTTCACTTGATTATTTCAGTATATGTTTGAGAGTTTTGATTTTATAAGATTAATCACTTACTAAAATGAACAATATGGAATTGTGTTTTGAGTGATAATACATCTATAACCCCAGATTGAACTGCTTGCCAGTGCCAGGAGTGAGGAGGGAAGAAGAAAGGGAGACAATATGGATCATATACTTCAGAAAATTCATGTAGAAATTTATTTAAAATTTTTTAAAGAAAAGAAATAATTGTGCTAAAAGGAATAATGAACTGGAGGAATTCCATGTGAACTGGAACAACCTCCAGGAATTGATGCAGAATGAAAGGACCAGAACCAGGAGAACTTTATACACAGAGATGGAAACACTGTGGCACAATCGAATGTAATGGTCTTCTCTACTAGCAGCAATGCAATGGACAATTCTGAGGGACTTATGAGAAAGATGCTATTCACAACCAGAGAAAGAACTGTGAAAGTAGAAACTCAGAAGAAAAACAACTGCTTGATCACATGGGTCAATGGGGATATAATTGGGGATATTGATTCTAAGCTATCACCCTAGTGCAAATATTAGTAATATGGAAATAGGTCTTGATCAATGGCGCATGTAAAGCCCAGGAGAATTGCTAGTTGGCTATTAGAGCGAGTGGGAGGAAGGGGAGGGAAAGAACATGATTTATGTAATCATGTGAAAATATTCTTAATTAATTAAATGAACTTTTCAAAAAGAAAAAGGAAAGGAAAGGAAAGGAAAGGAAAGGGGAAAAAAAGCAAAACAAAACAAAATAAAACAAATCAAGACTGAGTAGGTAACCAAAAAGTGAGTGGAAAGGGAAAGGTATTCTGGGCATAAATGACAGCAAGAAGAAAAGCACAGAGCCAGGAAAATGCAAGAAGAGTTTGGGACAGAGCACAGGTTGAATGGAGGAGAGTAATATAAGATTGGTGGAATAGGGTGGTACCATATTACAGAGTCCGTGCGTTCCAATTTATGTTAGTAGGCAACCGAAAGCCAATGAAAGATTTTGAGCAAAGATGGATTACATCATGATCAGAAGCAAAAAGATGAAATCCTAAAATTCCCTGCCTGGCTGCCAATCCAAAGAAGATAACAAACCAGATGGTAAAGAAGAACTGTCTTTTCCCCACTTTCCTGATGGGTTGTAAGCAAATGTAAGCCATGTGTTTTCTTCCTCTATACTAGTGATTCCCAAAGTGAGCGCTACCACCCCCTGGTGGGTGCTGCAGCGATCCAGGAAGCGGTGATGGCCACAGGTGAATTTATCTTTCCTATTAATTGCTATTAAAATTTAAAAAATTAATTTCCAGGAGGCTGAGTAATATTTTTTCTGGAAAGGGGGTGGTAGGCCAAAAAAGTTTGGGGACCACTGCATACCATTCTGAGCACCCAAAGACCTTCCTCTGAGAGGCTTGTGCTGGGTGAGAGGACTAGAGTTTTCAAGTGACTGTGAAAGAGAAAAAATTGGGAACCCAATTCACTGACCAGGTGTTGTGTCTCAGCTGTGGCCAGTTTTCCATTCCTGGATGCCATCATCAGGGCTCTTAATGCTGATTTGGAAGACCACAGTATCAAGAGCAAGGAGACGCCTTCCACTCTCTCTGCCAGTTTGGCTGTTTGCTGACTGCCAGCTGAGCCTGATTATACAATCTCAGTGCCTGTCCTGGGGCCAACGCGGCAGCAGTCTTGGAGGGCTGAGGCTATTTGGATCAAAGCATTTCCCCACGGATTTTTGTTACTCTCAGCCCTTTGCTCACTAACCTAAACCCAGTCCTAGCATACAAGAGTGCCATACTTCATAGTTCAATTCAAAGCCCCTACTACTGACCTGCCTGGTACTGGATTCTTGTGCATAGAAAAAATAGGCTAGGGAAGTAGAAAGTAGTAGCCTAGATCATTTACAGTTAAAGAAGGAACTGATGGATCCTGAGTGCAGATCAAAGTTTGCCATCTTTCATTTCATTTCCTTCATAAGTTTTTTTTGTTTTATGTGTGATACGTCTTCTCTCATGACATAAGTAAAATGAAAATATGTATTGCATGAAAGCACTAGTGTAACCTCCATCAGACTATTGACTGCCTGGAGTTGAGGGAGAAGGGAAGGAGGGAAAAAATATCTGAATCCTGAAATGTCAAAAAACAATTGTCAAAAATTGTTTCTACATGTAACTGGGGGTGGGGGGGGGGGAGACCATAATTAATTAATTAATTAAAAAAGAAACAGATGAGTTAGCTTCACTGGATGATAACACTTTAGATGACAGATTGAATATAGTATTTGAAACAATACTGAACAGGATATCAGGAGATCTGGATATAGATTCAGATATGAACATTCACTGGCTGTTGGTCAGGGATAACCTCTGTGAGCCCCAATTTCCTTATCTATTAAAGGAGTATAATAATACTTATATTTCCCATATTTCCCATTTTAGAAAAATATTGCAAGAATCAAATGAAATAGTAAAATCCTTTGTAAACTTCATTTTTATTTTTATTAATTGTAGAAAAGAGGAAAGTGACAAGCATTTTATTAACTGCTTACTATGCACCAGGCACTATGCTAAGCTCTTAACAAATATCTCACTGAGAAGTAAGTGCTATTATTATCCCCATTTTGCAATTGAGGAAATGAAGGCAGACAGAAGTTAAGTGACTTGCCCAGGGCTCACACAGCTAGTAAGTGTCTGTGACTGGATTTGAACTTGGGTCTTCCTGACTGGACCCAGCATTGTTCTACCTAGCTGCCTGTAGCAGCTATCAATTGGGAGGAAAAACTAAACTTATTATAAATAAATCCAGGAAGTCTAATAGAAAGAACATTAGATTTATAAGGAAAAAAGAAAGTTCTGAGTTCAAGCTCTGGCTCTGCCATTAACCAGCTATGTGGCTTTCAGCAAATTAGCCCTGACTCTAGAGTCAGAATGAGTCAGGTAGGTGGTGCAATGGATAGAGTGCTGCACCTGCAGTCAGGAAGACCTGAGTTTTAATCTAATCTCAGACTTTACTAGCTATGTGACCCTGGGCAAGTCACTTGACCAGTTTGCCTCAGTTTCCTCATCTGTAAAATGAGTTAGAAAAGGAAATGGCAAACCATCCCCATATCTTTACCAAGTAAAACCCCAAATGCGGTCACAGAGTCAGACTGGACTAAAAGAATTGAACAGCAACTAGAGTCAGAAGTCATGGATTAAAATTCTGCCTCTGCTCCTAACTGCCTATGTAGCCTTGAGCAAATAACCCACCTGGGGCTCCATTTCTTCAACTGTTAGACTAAAATGAATTATGTGTACTAATACGTAAAAGGCTATATGAATGTTAGCTGTTGGTATTATTAGACGAATTCAACCTTAAATGCTTTTATAATGCAAATGATTATACATATACTCATCTGCTTTGCTAATTTAGTTTTTCACACAAAATCACAATTTCAGAGTGAGAAGTGACCTAATTGTCTTCTAGTCTAACTCCTATCTAAATAAGACCTATAATATACTTGACAGCCTTTGTGCTTGTTTTTTTTTTTTTTTTAAGTTAAAACCCTTACCTTCCATCTTGGAATTAATACTGTATATTGGTTCCAAGGCAGAAGAACTGAAAAACTAGGCAATGGGGGGTTAAGTGATTTACTCAGAATCACACAACTAAGAAGTGTCTAAGGCAAGATTTGAACCCATGACCTCCCATCTCTAGATCTGGCTCTCAATCTAATGAGCCACCCAGCTGCCCCCACCTTTGTATGTAGAGTTCCATTGAGAAGTCCATTGCCTTGGAGGAAGCACATTCCACCCTTGGATAGATTTGATTATTGCATTCCCTTACATCAGACTTAAATTTTCCTCTTTGCAACAATTGGTGCTGCTACCTTGGACCAATCTGGTGGGTGAGGGGAGAGTGGGGGGAGAGTGATGGATTTTGGAGTAGGATGACCTGAATTTAAATATTGACTTTGACATTTACTACCCTTGCTAAGTCAATTCACCAAATCTCTTTTTTCTCAACAACAAAATAAGGTGGCTGGACTAGAAATCTGGAAAAGCCTTTTCAACTCCAACTCTTGGATCCTATTCTTCTTCCACAGGACAGCCCTTTAAGTATTTGAAGATAGCATGAGGTCAAGTCTACCTAATTTAATTTACTTTTTGACAGCTACTAGACCAATGGATTCTGGAAATATTGTTGGTATAGTTTACCTAGATTGCCCCAGATCTTTTTCAGATGAATGGCTATATCTTGAATTAATGAAGTTGATTGTTTTGAACTCTAGTGTAATACTTTTGGCAGCTAGGTGACACAGTGGATAGAGTTCTGGGTCTGGACTCAGGAAGACTCATCTTTCTGAGTTCAAATCTGACCTCAGACACTTACTATCTATGTGACTCTGGGCAAGTCAGTTAACCTCATTTGCCTCAGTTTCCTCATCTATAAAATGAGCTGGAAAAAGAAATGTCAAACCACTTCAGTATCTTTGTCAAGAAAAGCCTCACATGGGATCATGAAGAGTTGGACATGACTGAAAAACAAGTGCAATACTTTATATTTATTTTTATAAAATTTGATCTTAAAATTCAATCTCTCAAAATGTTTGGATTCTTCCATCCAACATGGTATCCATACCTCCAAACTTTGTGTCATCTGAAAATTTGGTATACATTTATACATATTATCAGTGAAAATGTTAAATATCTCAGGTCCTAGAACAGATACCCAGGAATCTATTCAAGGCTTTCTCCCAAGTTAATGTCAAATCCTTAATGACTATTCTTTGAGTCCAGCCACTTAACCAAATCTGAATCCACTCACCTCTATTTAGTACCATTTTCTATGCCACAGTTCCTCATCTTATCCACAAGAATAAAACAAAAACTTGTCAAATGCTTTACTAAAATCCAGGCAATCTAGGTAAACTATACCAACAATATTTCCAGAATCCATTGGTCTAGTAGCTGTCAAAAAGTAAATTAAATTAGGTAGACTTGACCTCTTCTTGATAAAGCCACATAGGGTCTTGTAATACGAGATTCTTCCCTTTCTAGATGTTTCTTAATGTTTTTAAAAACCCCTACCTTCCGTCTTGGAGTTAATATTGTGTCCAAGGCAGAAGAGTAGTAAGGGCTAGGCAAAGAGGGTTAAGTGACTTGCCCAGGGTCACACAGCTGGGAAGTGGCTGAGGCCAGATTTGAACCTAGGACCTCCCATCTCTAGGCCTGGCTCTCATTCCACTGAGCTACCCAGCTGCCCCCTTAATATTTTTTAATATGCATTCTGCCCTCATCTCTGAATTGTAAAAGTAAGTCTAGAAAAAAATGGGTTATACATCACATGATAGATTGATGAAGCAGCTTTCTGTCAAAATGATTGAGTCATCTTGGTTCAAATGAATCAAAGAAATTCCAATTTTTAAGACATCTATTGAGATATTCTACCCTAATACATATACACATGTACATACTATAATTGATACATAAGAAATCGTGCAAAACATCTCCATATTGACTATGTTCAAAAAATATGTGTGTATAAAAATCTTGTCTATGTCATCCTGTATTAAATAGATATCCAGCATCTGCTTGTTTGACCTCCTTTGATGAGAAAGCAGCCCCCAGAGCAGTACAATGGAAAGGGTATGAGTAGATTTGAAGGCAGATCAGAATTCAAAAACTGATTATTTCCTCTGTAATCCTCAAGTGGAATTGGAAAGCAAATAATAAAACACCAGTAAGAGGGAAAGTTTTAGACTAGAAGTAATGGGAAGGGAAATTGCTCAGAGAATTTCCCACCCCAGTCTCTTCTCTCTGATTTTTCCCAGTGTTTTTTGTTCTCTCTCTATCACTCTGTCACTGCCTCTATCTTTGTCTGTCTGCCTGCTTTTATGTCTCCCTATCTGTTTCTGTCTGTCTCTCTCTCTCTCCGTGTCAAATGAGATCAACGGAATCTTAGGAGAGAGAGAATTTATAATCAGATTGTATCAACTTTACAAGAATGTACCATTGGGATTGTTGTTAAGGATTATATTCTTTGATCAATGCAATGACCAACCAGGATTCCAGAGGGCTGATGATGAACTAGCTACAGAGGGAACCTAACAGAGAGGTGATAGACTCAAGATGCAGAAAAAATTTTGCATCTAGAGGGCCTTTGGTAAGAATTTGTTTTGCTTGAAAAGTTTTGTTTTTTTCTTTCTTACTGGAAGATTTATGGTGGGAGAGAAAAAATTCTTTGTTAATTGAAAAATAAAATGAAAGGTAATAAAAAGAATGATATTCTCAATATAGAAGTCATTTTGATGCTTGCATATACACTTCTGACAAAGTTTTAACCTTAATAAAATATAATAAAGTAAAAACTTTCATCAGAAGTCCATATACTTAGGGGAAAGTAGGTGGCTCAGTGGATTGAGAGCCATGCCTAGAGACAGGAGGTCCTGGGTTCAAATCTGATTGCAGACACTTTCTAACTGTGGGACTCTGGAAAAAAAAACATTTAACCTTAATTGCCTAGCTCTTAACACTTTTCTGAGTTAAACTGATATTTATTTTTTTTCCATTTTAAGTTTATTTATTTAATTAATTTAGAATATTTTTCCATGGTTACATGAATCATGTTCTTTCCCTCCCCTCCTCCAACCTCTTCTTGAAGCCATTGAGCAATTCCACTGGGTTTCACGTGAACCATTGATCAAGACCTATTTCCATATTAATATTGGCACTAATATTAATATTTGGTTGTTTATAGTCTGCATCCCCAATCATATCCTCATCAAACCATGTGACAAAGTAGTTGTTTTTCTTCTATGTCTCTACTCCCACATAAACTGATATTTAACTTTGATACTAGGACAGAGAATAAAAATTTTAAAAAAAAGACCATGGACTTGCAAGTTCTCATCAAACATAACCTTTTCTCAATTGTAAAAAGGCTGGTAAAGATTCATAGATATTTTACTGAGTGAGATTCAGACCATCGGAATATCTTTAAAGCATCTTGTTCAAGATTACAAGAATGGCTGACTATGAAAAGGAGCCAATTATATCCTAAAATCAATTCCTACTTCAATGACCCCAACAAATCATCGATTTGTTTGAAGCAAGATATTTTGTTTTGATTAAAGTCACTAATGTCCACAAAGAAATGAAATATATTTGGATTTCCCACTTCTATTTCATATCACCTCTTCTAGGGCTGCTATGAGCAAAAGTACTATATTAAATAGTAGCTGGTATTATTCTGAATGGGAAAAGGTCTCATGAAATACTTTTTTGTTGGCATCTATAATCAAAGCTTAAATCAGGTTGAGGGTGATCAACACAACTTAAATCCATCAGTGACTTAGGGGATATCTACCTTTTAATGGCAGAATGGGTAGAGGAGAACAATTTGTTCCAGCGGCCATGAAGTTGGATGAAGCAGACAGACATTGTGGAGTGCTTAGAGCGTGGTCAAACACTGAAGATGCTCAGGTCATCCACTGTATCCCAGGCCATCACCATTGCCAGTCATCTTGACTTTTGTCCTTCTGGTGGACTTGAATGACTCTGGAAGAAAGAGGTGGGACTGATGACTCTGCGCAGCTTTACCTCACTTAAATCCAATTCATGTGCAAGTCAAGCCATCACCCCATGAGATTATTGTCCTTTTTGAAATGAAGGACAAATGACAAACAGTCTACCTAGTAAAGTTCAAACTCATTACACAATATTGAAGGCCTTCCATGTTCTGGATCTGGTTCTACTCCACTTTCCAGAATTATCTCCTATAAAAATCTATGTTGCAATCCAACAATGTCTGAGGCTCAGGAAGAAGAAATTACATGTTCTAGGCCACATCAGAACCAAATAACCAATTCTCGAGTTTTCTACTGTTGCATCCTGCCTTCCAATAGATGTTCTGTGGGGAAGACAATGATAGCAAGTAATATTTGCATACTACTTTAAGATTTTCAAAATTTTGATTCTCTTAAGAACCTTGTCTATTAAGTGCTACCAGTGTTATCTCCATTCTTTAGGGGAGAAACCTGAGGATGAGAGAAGATATGACCTGAATAAGGGTCACATAGCCAGTAAGTGTGATGTAGGTTTTGAATTTTCCTGTCCTGAAGTCTATCTAATATTATATCTATTTACTCTATCACACCGCTGCTGGCAGTGATGAATTAATCAATGAATGCAAAAGCATTTATTATGTGCAAAGCATTCTATTAAGCACTGAGGATCCAAATAGAAATATAAAAGATCTCAGGAAACTCACAGTCTAATAGGGAGAGACACATGTAGGAGGATTTAGTCCCATGGTTTATGCAAAGATCCTTGGTCTTTAGGGTGACTAAGCATCTTCTTCAGTGTCATTTCTATTGATAAACCCATATCAATTTATAATGTTGAAACATTTTAAGGGAATAAGACAACAAAGGTTCTCAAGCAGCTGCCACTAGTTCTAAGGAGGCAAATTTCACATTTCTGTAAGGGTTGGACTATGGTTTCCACAGTGGGCTAGAAGTAGGGCTGTTGGTTTGGATGGGGTGGGGGCTCACTGCTTGCTATTCCCAGGTCTCTTGGGCTCACCTGCTTGTTGTAGTAGGCAATAATAACATTGTTCACCCTATTTTATGGATATAGAAAGTGAGACTCAAAAAGAGTGAGTGATTTGCCCTGGCCAGAAAACCAGCAAAGAGTAACAAGAGAAGCAAAAGCAGCAAAACTGAGAGGTCGGAACATGTTGACAGCAAAAAGGTTGACTGCGGGGGGCGTCCAAGGAATAGAGGTAGGTGCAGTGACAGGTTTTGGGAGCAGCAGTGACAGTTTAAGCTACCCATTACAAAGTAATCCTAGAATCATAGATTTAGAACTAGTGTTAGGGAAAAAAAACCCAGAGTTCCCTTCATTTTGTTATTAATCAGTTGTGTCAGATTCTTCAGGATCCCATTTAGGGGTTTTCTCAATAGAGATTATTGAGCGGTTTTCAATTTCCTTCTCCAGCTCATTTTACAGATGAGAAAACTGAAAAAAAGAGGGTTAAGTGGCTTGCCCGGGATCACATAGCTAATAAATGTCTGAGGTTAGATTTGAACTCAAGTCTTGCTGATTTAAGCACAGCACCTAGCTGCCCCTAAATCCAAAGCCAAGAAAGATTAAATAACTTGTCCAAGATCACACAGGAAAAGTAATGGGTGATTTGTCAATCTTTGAGTCTTCCCTAAATTCACTCTCAGCTAAAATAGCTAGCTGGAGACTCACCAATACGACTTTGATTTAGCACCCTTAGGATCCAGTGGAATTTAGCATTCCAACCATACAATCTCCTAAATTTAGAATGACTCAATCTTACTCTTCCACAAAGAAATCCTCTTTGTATGAATCCTCAAAGAGCATCAGGGTTAGACTTTTCTGATTAATTCACTACTGCCACCCCCAGGGCTCTTTCAGAATGTCTTCCTTCTTTTCTCCACCTCTCATACTTTTGTTCATTTCATCCAATGAATTAGAGATGAATTTCACTTTGAGGTCATTTTTCAGTTTTCTAACATGCCTTATGTTATTCTTTTTCTGTCCACAAGCAAGGTGCTTCTCTTTTAAATGTCTGCTCTTCCCCGTGTTTGCAAATCCTTCCAAATGAGTAGCTTTCTACAGATTTCTCCTGTCTTTTTCTCCCTCCCTCCAGACCAGTAATAAAAATATGAAACAGGGCTAAGCCCTGCCAGACCATGTTGATAGCCTCCCTTGGGATTTGCTGGCTTTTATCACACACCTCTCCCTCATCCCTCCGTCCTTTGGCCAATTTTTAGCCTTCTGTCTGCGTCTTCCCACTGCATCTGAACACATTTTGAGAGTGAAAATGTCAAGAGCTATGTGATTCGGAGCTTCCTTGGGAAAGTACAAAATGATGGCCATTTCTGTACAATGGCAAATATGCAGGTGAAAATGGAACAACTCGGTCAAATATCAGGATGCTTTGTAGACAGGATGTGAAACACCATGTTGGAAATAAACTGTACAAGTTACTGAATTTTTCTGTATTTGCCTGGCTGCTTGGCATAGCATGGACACCAGCCAAGACCTATAATGGGGAATTCCAATAAGTTGCTTATGGGTCATTTGCTTGTACTGGTTTCAATTCATTTCCTTTTGGACTTCAGATTTGTGTCCATGTTGTTTTCTAGCTCAGTTTCCCCAGGTATAGACAGCAGCATCACTCCATCTCTCTCCTAGAGGCTTGCCCAAACTGTATTAACAACACATCTGACAAGCCTCCGTAGAAGATATGACAGAAGTGCCAAGGTACCTTCTGTGCATGGAGCTGCTTTTATCTTCTGACACAAACATATGCCAATCTCCCCACCCCCCCTTTGGGATTTCACCATGAATATCCTCCTGGGAAAATCTGTTTTGTTCTTTATTCTGCATCCCCCATACTTGGAGAAGCCTGGGTCGGGGAATGGCATCTCCCTCCTCTGGGGACTGGATTTCGGATGCAGGGATGTGCTAGGAAAGAGAGATCTACTTGCTATTGAACAGAGCCATCAAGGTCATTTTATATACATAGATGTATATAAATGTATGTATATATGTGTATATATATATATAAGTGTGTGTGTACATATATATATATATATATATATATATATATATATATATATATATATATATATATCCCCCCTCCCCACACTTCTGGGACCTACAGTCTAAAAAGTCAAAGGCTCATCTAGCAGCACCTGGCCATGAGAAAAATATTTTTTCAATCCTTATTTCCCTTTACTTTAGTCTCTTTATCCCAGGAATGAGAAGAAACTGAGTCTTTAAGGTAAATATGACAATCCTGCCTCCTCCTCCACCAAAAAATAAAATCAGCTCATAATCCAGTTTCTGGAACAAAAAGTACTACAAAGCTGGAATGGAGATGGAGGGGGCTAGCATCATGCTCCAGAGTTAGCTCACAGGGAAGAAAAAAGAGCTTCCTTCAGTTTTTAAATAAATAACTAAATAAAACTTTTATTTGTCCCCAGATGTGCTTCACTCAGACTGGGCACATTTCTCTCAAACTGTACTAACAGGGTAACTAAAGAGATGGCTTTTGGTATTTGTAAATAAAAACAAAACAAAACAAAACCCCCAAATGATGCAGTTTTAAGTATAACTAAGAAGGACCCAGTCATTTTTCTTAGTTAGGGACTCTATAAATAATCAGAAAGGTCTTTATGAATCTTTTCCCCTTCTAGTTGAAAAAAATCATCTGTACACAGGTACCTAGAAATTTTTGCATGTGCACTTATGTATATGCAATTATAATTCATAGCATACATATGTATATGTCCACAGAAATATTTCTGATTTAGAAAGAAAAAAAAAACAACAACGCCCTGTTAGACTACTGTGTTGTTGACATGGTGATGTGTCCTCTGCCGGGCTTTCTTTGTACCTTACTACATAGGGTCTCGGTGGTGATAGAGGGAGGGGGAGCTGTCCTGTTTTGGGGTCCCCAAAGCTCAGGTTGGTGTGTGTGCAGGGAGAGTTAATGAGAACCGAATGGCGTTCTTTCCCTCTCTTCTCCAATCCCATCTGTTCAAACAAAAGGCTGAAAGGGAAAGAGAACTGAGACCCTGCTGGTCAAGGGGGGAGGAATAATAACAAACATCCTTGGGCAACATTTCAGCACATGCAGCCCTTTTATACTGTGCTAAAGCTTTTATTCAGACCAGAGAAAGACAGACCAATGTAGGCTCAGGTTAAAAAAAATCATCATCATCATAAAAAAGATGCATTAGGCCCAAAGGCTATTTCTTTCAATGAGTACACTTGTAAATCCAGGGGAAAATCAAAATGGAAACTCAGAAAAATCTATTGGATTATAGGATCCGCTGAGTAGCCTCTCTTGTACAATGGGTTCTGGGAATCCAGGTTTCACTTGCTCCTTCCTTGAAGTTCAAGGTCCTCGTAATTAGTATCAGGACAAAGTGATGGAAAGAAAGTATCCCTCCTTACCTTGGGTCCTCCATGCATTATTTTTTCCCATTTCCACTGCTGTATGAGGTCAGTCTTCTCTCCTAGCTTCCTGGTTTGGTATCTGTTTATGAGGACATAAAGAACAGTTCACAGCAAGAGAATAGCTTTCTCTGGAACAGTTTGTTTTAGCTAAATTAGAGCAATGACTTCCATCCTCCCTATATAAGTACACTAGAAGAGATTACTGTGTTTACTGATTCTATGGTCTCCAGATTAAAAAAAAAGTGAGAGGAAAGGAAAAACCTCCTGGTTTTGCACTAAATTCAAATTGGAGCTAATAGATGTCAATACCACTGGGGGTAATGAAAAATTCAGCCAAACAAATAAAATTTTGCCAACATCAAATAACCAAAAATTTATACTGAATTGATCAATTACTAGACCAAAGAAATGAAATCAACCTGTGCTGCCACTGTGTGAATTCAACCTCTATTTATTGATCCTTTCAAAAGCCCCGTTCTTTTGCCCATTAAAAGCAATACTGCTCTCACTGTCTCTCCCAACCCTAGCTAATTCTCAAGCTATCAATCATCTAGAAATGAAGATGAAAAAGGAATTAATGTAGTCACAAAGTAAGAACCCCAAGGAATAAGATTTGGGGATGGTAAAAGGAAGGATGCCATTTTTTAAGAGAGAGAGAGAAAGGGGGAGGGAGGGAACGACAGAAAAAGAGGGAAAGGGGAAAGAGAAAGGGGGGGAGAAAAAGGAAGACAAAAGCAAGATAAGTTTTAAGAAATATTTTGGGAAATGTTGGGAATTTTGAAAAACCAAAAAAAGGTAATGGATAAGTACTATTATTGTCCTACAGAACACACAAGACAGAAAAGAAATGATTTCTTCCCAGTAGACTCACAAACTAACGAAGATAAATCGATGTGACATAAATCCCAAGGATCCTTAGTTCAAAAAAAATGTGAATACTTTGAAATTTAGTCAAGCAAGAGGTTTAGCCACAACTAACCTAACCTTATTAGAAATGTCTTTTTATGATTGTAAGTTTTTATTGTGTAGTCAACTCTCAATTATCCATACAAATGGAGGGAAACCAACCATGGAACAGATAATACAAAGCAATAGTTGCTGAAATAATCATTTATATCTGGCTTGGAATGTCATTTTATTTTTGCAGTGGTTTTTCTCTACTCATTAAGGGGTTTAGTTCTTTTATTTTGTACCTTTTTTATTATTTATTTAGTCATTCATTTATTCATTCAAGTGCCTACTGTGAGCAAAGTATTATACTAAGCATTGAGAAAGGAGATAGAAAAATAAAGAAAATAGGTTGCCTGTCCTCAAGAAGTTTACAATAAGAAAATAAGAGATTTAATGGATAAATTTAAGTTAGAATATAAAATTTAACTGTATATGAGAATAGCATGCAATGAAATAAATGATGTAAATATCACCTTTGGCTGAGAATACTCTGATATCAGAGGTGGTCAGCATCTGACCGTTTAGCCCACTGGCCTCATTTGGAAGATGAGGAAATTTAGGCTTACTTAGGGAAGGAAATAAAGTGACTTAACCATTGACAGATGGATAGATAATCTCAGAACATGGATTAGAATCCATCTTCTGACTCCCAGTATAGTGATCTTTTTAATTGTTTTATTATTTCCTTTTACAACTGTTTTATTAAGACATTTTTATCCCATCCTCCAATATTTCCTTGTTAGAAAGAAAATCAGTCAAGCCAAACTGACCATCATTGTGCCTGTTTCCCACTATCTCTCTGAAGAGGAGGGAAATAGATATCTTATGTCTCTCGGAGCCTAAATTGTTCATTGCAGAATACATGAATTCCAGTTATTCAGTGATATTTTCCTGTTTGTTATTGTGACTACTGCTTCCATAGTTTTATTTGTTCTACTTTTTTAAAACTCTGCATAGGTTAGTTATGAGTATTCCATCATTTTCTCATTGTTGTTGGATATAATACATGATAATGTTCCATCATGTGTATCAGAACTTGCTCAGCTCCAGTACTCAGAACATAACGGGCATTTAATAAGTGCTGGTTAGCAGATAGATTGCTGTCGATGGCTATCTACTTCATTTCCAGTTTTTTTATTTCAACAAAACATCTTGCCACGAATATTGTGTTACATGCAGAACCTTTCTTTCTCTCTTTGATCTCCTTGGGATATATGCCTGTCAGGACTCTTTCCACTATGCCCCATTTAACCTACATATGCTTTGATTACTTAACTCTGGACTACAGGGGGTTGGGGTGGGGTGGGGATTGTAGTCTAGGAACAGGCTGTGCAATATGGAAAAGTTGGCCCAGCATTAAAATTGTTATAGAAAATTCACCAACTCCGCAATGAGTAAATAAGAGAGATGACTGATTACTTTTATTTTTGCAAATAAGATGATGAATGAAAAGTTGTTTGCAAAATTAACTGTTGTTTAAAAAGCATATTTTCTAATTAACATCACAAAATTTGAGATGTGTCCCCCTGTGAAGGAAATCTGAGTCTAGGTTTTAAGAATATTTGATATGCCTAATTTTATATTATATTTTTAAGGCATTCTAATACCTTATGGATCGAGATGTGAGCTGGTGCAAACACTTTGTAGATTAAAATGGCAATTGATATATGGCAAGAGTCACTGTACTGACCATCCCATTCAAAACCAAGGGTGTGTTAGAAATAGCTCAAAGAAGCTTGGGAGAGCCTATTGTTAAAATTTCAGTGCAAGCATTAGAACTTAGAAATCTCTATAATTTGAGGTTTTATTTATTGTTTTGTTTATAATGCAGTTTGTTAATAATGCAGATTAAACTCAAAATAATACTGTGTGTGTATTTTTCCCTCAGAGAGATAGTTGTTAAATATTTTGCAGCACACCCTTGATTTCAACCCTATCGTTCTATTGTTAGAACTATGTTCCAAAACCATCATAAAAAAAAAAGTACTTAACTGCATTGAAATAGTATAAATGTTCTATTTCTAAAAGGAAAAATATGGAAATAATGTATATAACCATTGGTTGGAGAATGGATTCATAAATTATGGTATATTAATAGAATGTGATATTATGGTACCATAAAAACTATAAATATCAAGAATATGAGGAAATATATAACTAAGAATTCTGGCATCTATAGCAAATTCAGTGGATATAGAGTCTGCTTGTGATTTAGGGGATTATTTTCCAGTCCACACTTTGAAAGACTTTTCCTGGACTGTGCTCTCCTTCTCCAACAGTATGGCAGAAATTAAATTTAAGGTTAATACTTCTTGGACTAATATGTATGCCAAGATAAACTCCAAATGTATATGTGACGTAGCTATAAAAAGTCACATCATAAACAAATAAGAGGAACAGGGAAGAAATTACCTTTCAGATCTATGGAGAGGGGAAGGGTCATGACTAAACAAAGGATAGTAAGGATCACAAAAGATAAAATGTTCAATTTTGATCAAATCAAATTAAAAAAAACTTTTTTGCACAGGCAAATCCAGTATGTCTAAGATTTGAAAGGAAATAGTTAACTGGGAGGGAAAAAATCTTTGCAGCAAGTTTCCCTGATGAAGAACTCATTTCCAAAATATATAAGAAACTGATTCAAAATGTTAAGATAAGAACTATTCTCCAGTTGATAAATAGTAAAAATAAAAAAATGAATGGATACTGAAACTCAAGCTATCTATAGTCGAGTGGGGAAAAATGCACCAAATCATTAATAATTAGAGAAATGCAAATTAGAGTAACCCTGAGGATTCAACTCAAGTGCATCAGATTGACTGAGCTGACCAGAAAAAAAAATGACAAATGCTGGAGGGGCTGCAGGCTCTCTGATCCCCTATTAGTGAAGCCATGAATTGGTCCAACCATTCTGGAAGGCAATTTGAAACTATAACCTTAAAGTGGCTAAATCGTAGATCCAGTGATACTGACTTCTTTTGATACAAGGATAAACCTGCTCCTGAGCATTCCAACTCAGATTCCTATTCCTTGAAGACCCCTCTTCTCTCCATTGTCTCTATTGCTGAGGGGAAGCCTGACTAACCAATTGGGCTCCTCTATCTAGGGGGACCAGAACTCAAAAGTAAGGAATATTTTTCCTACCTCTGAAACTCCTATTCCCTATTCCTGAAGTCTCCCCACCCCCTTACACAATTTTGGTGGAGGAAATCATGAGTGGGATATTTTATCTCTGTATATTCCTTGTTTCCTGGCCAGCTAAGAGTCTCATCACCCCAATTCCTATGAAGAATGAAGCTCAGAGAAATAAATGACAACTAAACTCTCTGGGGAAAAGAAAGTTGGCACATAACATTTTTTTAGTGCTTACTTTCTCTCTTAAAACAAATCTAAGATAGAAGGGCAAAGGCTAAGCAAATGGAACTAAGTGACTTGCCTGGAGCCACACAGCTAGGATGTGTCTGAGGCTAGATTTGAATCCAGATCCTATTGACTCCAGGCCTGGTGCTCTATCCATTGTGCTACCTAGCTGCCCCTGATCAGAGATTTTTTATGCTTAATTGGTATTAACTCTTTCTTAAGTCTAAACAATCAAGATAACAAAGCAAGCCCTGATTGTAGGGATTGATTTCTAAGATGTAAATGCTCATTCTGAAATATTAACACTTAGCCCTATAAGTCAGTTAGAAATGGTTCCAGCACATTCCTGGAAATTACTAAATAAACCCTTTCCTTTGGGAAGCTAGGTCCCTAAAAGACTTTCGCTTTAAAGGTAGAAAATGGTATGATGATTGTGATCAAATCTCTCTGTGCTTATATCTGCTCTTAAGGAAGATTATATTGGTAGCAGTATATAAGATATGCTGGAGTTTAAAAAGACTTGAGAAAGGAACACCAAGGAGGAAACTGCTACAATAATCTAGGCAAGAAGTCATTGAGGCAAGAAGTAAGGTGGTAGTGAACAGCTAGGTAACTCAGTGAACTGAGAGCCAGGCCTAGAAATGGGGGGTGGGATGGGTCTTGGATTCAACTCTGACATCAGACACTCCTAGCTATGTGACCATGGGTGAGTCATTTACCCCTCATTGCCTAGCCCTTATTGCTCTTCTGCCTCAGAACCAATTAACAGTATTGATTCTAAGACAGAAGGTGAGGTTAAAAAAATAAATAAGGTGGTAGCTCTGTCAGTGGACAGGAGTCAGATGAAAGGGCTGCTGTAAAATTAAAAACAGCAAGATTTAACAACTCATGTTATGTGAGGGAGAGACGGAGAAGAGTCCAGAATAATGCCAAGACTTCTAATCTGGAAGCCTGGAAGGATGGTCATGCTTTTGGCAGAAATGAGGAAATCTGGACAGGAAGATTGTTTAAGGGGATCAATAATGAGTTCAGTCTTGAATATGTTGAGTTAAAGATATTCTCAGGATAGCTGGGCTGAAGTGTCCAATAGGCAATTGTTTATCTATGATTAAGTCTCAGGGGAAAGGATAAGGTTGAGATAATCTTGCCAAGAGTTGAAAATTGAGAAGGGAGGAAGTAGAAGCAATAAGTGTAAGTGGCTTTTCCAAGAAACTTGATGGGGAAAGGGAGGAGTGGTCTAGGGTGATAGTTTCAATGATTAGTAGAATCTAGTAAAATTGTTTTTTGATTGTTTTTTTTAGAATGGGGGAAATATGCGCAAGTTTGAAAGCAGGGAAAAGGAAGAAACTAATTGATAGGAAGAGAATAGGAAGATTTAAGAAGGGATGGACCATCAAGGAATCAATCTTCTGGAGAAGACAGTCAGTGATAGGATCAAGTATATATATATATAGAAAAGGTAGCCCTAGAAAGGACACTTCTTTATCAGACACCACAGGAGAGGACAATTGGAGATGATGTTAAGATTTTAGTAGTAAAAAGAATTCCTCAATTTTTTCAATAAAGTAAAGAAGTCAAGGACCTCACCAAAGGTAGAGGGAAGGAAGAGGTGTAGAAGGTTTGAATGGAGAGTAGAAGATTGAGGATAGCTTCTAAGGAAGTAAATAGAGAATCACTTAAGAAGGAATAAAAATGAATAAATTGTTATAGCAAGACCCAGTTTAGTTTGGATAACATGAATCTGTAATGTACTCAGAACAATTGTGAGATTTCCTCCACCTTTGTTCAATAGCTAATGAGTAGAAGTAGAAAGGATGGATGGTGAGAATCATCCAAAACTGAGGTTTGGCAAGAAAAGAATCATGATAGGACAGTGGGGCAAAGGATTCAGGGAGTAATGTAGAATAGAAATGAACAACTATTGACTGAGGTTGAAGAAAGTGAAGTCAGAGCAGGGGGAATGACATGAAAAGAATACTCGGCAGTGGAGAAATTGGAGGGGTTCATGAGTTCAAAGAAGAGGCATTAGAGGAGTCAAACTTAGAAAGAATTGGAAAAATAGTCATATATGGGAAGTTAAAGTTCTAATTAGGAAAGTGAGATACTTTTTAGTAAAGATACAATCTAGATTGTGACCACGATGGAATAAAGTAGTAAATGTCACAGGACTTAATAAGGTTAAGAGGTATGAGATTAGTGAGTTTGAGGGAACATCTACATTCAATATTAAAATCTCTTAGACAAGAGTTGAGTAGGAAAAGAAGATGGTAAACCAAGTACTGAGCTTCATGAGAACAGAGACTGAGTTAATATTTAGTGTATTATAGCTACCATAATTTTGGTTAGATGGAAAATTTTGGAGTGAACTTCATAGAAAGGAAGTGAGTAAAGAAGGTAAAGTCTAGAAGTAGACAAAGGGGAGCAAGGAGTATTTCAACTTCCTTTACAGGTTCAGTGTGGCAAAGGGCATGAGAGAAGGTGTTTCACAGAATAGTCTTGAATATGCTGTCATCAGAGGGGAGCCTACTTTAAGTGAATGCTAATAAATGGAAAAAGTGTGAAAGAGGCACAAGAATTAGAGAAATTTGTTTGGAATTCCAGAGGGTACAATCAAAAGGATAGATTGGGACATGGGCAAAGTCAAGGGGAATAATCTGAGAGAACATGGTGGGGGAGGATGCTGAGGACAATTTTCTCTTAAATAGCCCATGATTAATTATTATAGGGAGAGAGAAAGACACAGGAGAAGCCATAAGGTAATCATGGGTGGCAGATGGGCAGGGAAACTCAGTCTCCAAGGGGTGTTGCAGAGGGAATAAAGCAGAATCTGGGTCTATTCCTTTATTTGAGTGGCTAATGGAAGGGGACAAGGCTATGGAAGGCATTGAGGATGATAGGCAATGGCAATCCACCTTCCTCTTAAAAGGCCTGGGTCTGGGTCCTGAAAACTACACATGCCCCTCCTCTCCTCCTAGGAGGAGTGGAAAGTGTAAATGGTTGGAGTCCTGGAAGGCTGAGTTCTCTCCTCAGAGGGAACTAGGCAGAAGCCTGGCCTTGGGTCTGCCTGGTAAAGGTATTCATGCTCTCCTCTTCTGCATGGGAGTGATAAAACTGGTAGAGGAAGGCAGCTGCTCTCTCATTACTGGGTTTCAACTTTCCATTTGCTTTTTTTGTTTGTTTTGTCTCTCTATATTCTCCCTCATGGTGATCTTGTCAACTGCCATAAGTTGAATTATCATCTCTATAGTGGAGTTCTGACTACAGAGTACGAAGTTCTGGGTTCATATTATTCTTTTGATGCTTAGTACTCCTGTGACCTTGGACAATTTGATTAACTTTCCTTATCTCAGTTTCCTCATTCATAAAATTAGGGAGTTAGACTAGATGTTTTCTGAGGTTGCTTCCAGTTCTGGATATATAACCCCATGTTAAACAGAGAAATTTATGTTTTTCCTATAGTTAACAGGAAGCCATTAAAACTTCTTGAGCAAGGGCAGTGACTCCACCAGATCTATGGCTTAATAATATCATTTAGGCAGTTTTGGGGAGGATAGATTAAAGGAAAGAGATTTCAGATTCAAAGATACCAATCAGGAGGCCATTGAATAGTAATAATGCTAAATGCTAGCTTAAAACAAGTATTAAGATGCTTTGTGAATATCATTTGGTCCTCATAATAACCCTGAGTGGTAGGTGCTATTATTATCTCTATTTTTACAAATAAAAAAGTTGAGAACAAAAAAAGAAAAGGAAAAGAAAAGGACCACCCTCATCATGCTCCACAGATAGAGCTCAGAAAACACTAGCACTAAAAACCTGAAGCCTGGGACGTCCCCTGGGAGCAGAGCCCAACTCTGACATGTAGTTAACAGCCAAGAAATAGACTATTAAAACAAATGAGTAAACAACAGAGAAAGGGCCCTACCATAAATAACCAGTTGTTGTCCTTCATACTTGAAGAGAACCAAAATGATATCACTATGTTGGGGACAATATATAGTGTCTTCTCTCCCCCTCTTTTCTTAGGAGCTTCCCAAACACTGAGCTAACTCTGGCAATGCATGCTTCAACTTCATATCTATGTATACATCCCTAGAAAGAATACTGCTAAGTGAACTTCTCAACAGTATTCAAAATTTATCCATTTGTTGTTACCAATGATTCTACATCTGGATGGTGTGGTGCTGCCTGATGGAGAACCTTTGTTTTCTTGGGATTAATTGTCAGACAAAGATTAGCACAAGTGGCAGAGAATTAATCCATACTTTATTGCATCTCAGACTCAGAGGCTACATTGAACTCATAATTATTTGTGAACAGAAAGTCACGTACCAACTCTCCCTCTTCTTTAGTCTTGGCTTGTAGTCTTTTCAAGTTAAATAATTAACCATCGGCACATTAACTGATCTTGAAGTCATTTTTGTTTTCATTGAAGGCTTATGACAATATCTCTGAAAACATCATGCTAAAGAGGGTGATATCAAGCACACACCCATGCTTCATTCTGTTGATGACTGGGAAAGTGTGGGAGAATCATTCACTATCCAGAAGCCACACAAGTATGCCATCACGGAACAGGTATATAATACTGGTAAACTTCTCTGAGCAACCAAATTTTGCCATGATCTTCCACAAATTCTGACAACTGACAGTATCAAAGGCCTTGGTCAGATAGGTGAATCTTATGCACAGACTTCTGTTCTGCTCCTGGCATTTCTCTTAGAGTTGTTGAACAGCAAACATCATATTAACTGTTCCTTGGTCCTTTCTGAAGCCACATTGGTTCTCAGGTTGGTGACCATCTACTAGTTGAAATACTGGCCTATTAAGAAGGACTTGGGAAAAAATCTTGCCAGTGATAACTAAGGGAGAGACCCCTGTGTGGTTGTCACTGGGTTTCTTCTTCCTTTCTGGAGATGGACAATGGTGATATTCTTGGTCTCCTGAGGGATAGACTCCACTTGCCATATAACCCAAAAGATTTTGGTCAGCTTTTGTATGAGCAGTGGACCCCCTATCTTATATATCTGGGATGGAATCAGCACCAGGCCCTTTGCCAGAGTTGTGTCCAACTCTTCATGACCCCAATTTGGGATTGAATTCAACTTGGGGAGTAAGTACTCATTATTGGTTGATGACAGTCTGTTGACCCAATGGAAGTGTTCAGTCCATTTCCCTGGAATCATGTCTTTATCGCTGGCCATTGTAGCTCCATTAACACTAAGCAGCTGAGATGCACCATAGGTCTTTGGCCCATAAATTGCCTTTAGGGCATTATAGAAGTGTTTTGGCTGTTATCATGAGCATAAAAATGAATCTCATCTGCCTTTTTACTGAGTAAGGACTACTCCATCTCTCGAAACTTCATTTGCCCTTTACTTTTGATGGAGTTAAATTCTGCCTTCTGTAAGGGTGAAAAAGGGGTTTTATGGGTTCAATATATTAAAGATGGTTGCCTGAGGATTGAACTATTATCAATCCTCAATTAAGAATAATCTCAAATCAAAATTGACTTTTATGGAAGTTTATTTACATGAGAGAAGAGAGAGAGGAAGAAAATACGAATCTATCTCACCAATTAATCCAGGTAGATCTTAACCCTCAGCCGAGGATTAAAGGGCCTGAGGCCCAGAGGTGAATGGAGCAAACTTCATTCACAGAGTCTATAAAAGGAAGTTTCTTAATAGAAGTTCAGGAAGATTCAGTCTTTAAACTCACCACATGGAACAGTCTTGGTCACAAACCAGCAAAGCTCCCTCAGATCCCCTTTACCCAAACAGAAGCAGCCTCACTCACTCAACTCCCTCTTTTAAATGGGTCACGTATGTGTCACTTCCAGTGCCTTCCCCTAGCCTAAGTGTCCAATCACAATAGTTGCTTTCTCATACTCACTCTAGCAAATGTGGGTTAGGACCTCCCAGAATTGGAAGGTACTCTCACCTTTGGTGATTAAATCTAAAGATGGGCAGTGTAGACTTAATCTAATTATCACACTTCTTAGAGACAGGCAAACTATCCTTCTGGTGAACCTTGTAGAATTCTCATCCTTTATTTAGTAGCTTCTGGATTTCCCCATCATTTTCATCAAACCAAACCTGATGTTTGAAGTATTCTGGCTCAGATAAGTGTAATATTACATACCCAATATTTAAAAGCTGCCCAATTCTTTTTAGCTCCATTGTTACCAAAGAAGTCCTACTAAATTCCTTTTATACCACAAATGTGGTACTGATACTTAAACCAGGAAAAGTGAAAATGGAAAAAAACTATAGACCAATTTTTCTAGTGAAGATTAATATAAAAGTTTTAAATAAAATACTAACAAGAGAATAATATATCACAAGACTCATATACTATGACCAGGTAGCATTTATAATGCAGGACAAATTCAGTATCAGAAAAACTATCAGCATAGTTGACCATATCAATAACAAAACCAGAAGAAATCACATGATTAATTCAATAGATGCAGAAAAAGCTTTTGACCAATTCCTATTAAAACCACTAGAGCGGGGGGGAGGGGTGAAGGGGAAAGGAGGAGCATGAATCATGTAACCATGTTAAAAATGTATATTAATAAATGTTAAAAAAAACAAAAAAAAAACAAAAAAAAAACAACTGCTTGAACACATGTGTTGACGGGGATATGATTGGGGATGTAGACCCTAAATGACCACACCAATTCAACTATCAATAATATGGAAATGTGTCTTGATCAATGACACATGTAAAACCCAGTGGAAATGGATGCCAGCTGGGGGAGGTGGGGGAAGGGTTAGGAGGGAGAGAAAGAACATGAATCATGTAACCATGGTAAAATTTTCTAAAAAATTTAAAAAAAAGAAATATAATATTTTTGGTTTCTTTTTTGTGCTTTTAAATAAAACTAATATGGAAATATGAAAAAAAAACCACTAGAGAGCATAGGAATAAATGGAGCTTTCCTCAAAATAAGTGATATCTATTATAATTAACAAGTGGGAAACAGGGGCCTTAAGCTGGTGACAAGGCTAGCAGGGGATGATGTTGGTTGTAAGGATGGAGTGAGCAACCTCAGTTGAGGTTGTAACTTGTTTATGAATGTACAAGGATCCAACTCTGGGAAATTGAGTGCCCAGTGACACCTCACTGCTTGCCACCAGGCTCCTTTAAGATATCTGGTAGCTGGTCCCTCCCTGCTAAGGAAATAGGCTCCTATTGGTTAATGGCAGGCCGGCAGGAAGTGGATGTAGAACTTCCTGCCCCTCAGCAATGGGGTTTGATCCAGCCCAAACTGCTCAGAATCCCTTCCTGTTTCCTGTCCTCCTAGACTTTGATGATAGGGAAATAACCACAAGATTCACTGGTTAAGACTATGGGGTTTATTGATAACTAGGTAAGGAACAAGGCAATGGTAAGAGGGCTTGGAAATACTAAGATCTGTTGTTGAAGATTATCTGACTAAAGCTGGTAGAAACCTTGGAAAGATTAGGCTGGCCAGGGGAAGTAGCCCTCGATCAGAGTGATGGGGTCCCTGATTAGGAAATAAAGTTGTTCTTTGGACTAATCTTGCCAGTGATGATAATAATAATATAGTGTTGCTCTAGAAGATTGAGTCTTAAAATTCTAAGCTATTCTATGCCTACCCACGTTCTCACTCCCACCACCCATTTCACTCCCAGCACATGGGCCCAGGGGGCAAAGGGGTAAATGAGTGGTCAGGGTGAAGTCAGGTCAGAAAAGAACCCAGCTGTGGGTTTCCATGGCTTTTTATACTCTTGGCTCAACTGCCAGTTGGTGCTTTGCCCTATGTCTCATGCCACTGTCAACATTCCATCCAGGGCAACTGACAGGTTTGCCCTAAGCCAACATTAAAATCCTATATTACACTATCTAAAACTAGTAAGCAATATCTGTAATAGAAATGAGCTGGAAGCCTTCCCAATGAGATTAAGAGAGGTAAGGATGTCCATTAACAGCACAAAGAGGGAAAAAAGAAATTGAAGGAATTAGAATGGATGATAAGGAAACTATAGTTTATATTGATGGTATACTTAGAGAAAGGGGAGCGAGGTAGCACAGTGTATAAAATGCCAGGCCTGGAGTCAGGAATACAAGAGTTCAAATTCAATCTCAAATATTTCCTAGCTGTGTGACTCTGGGCAAGTCATTTAACCATGTTTGCCTCAATTTCTTTATCTATAAAATTAGCTGCAGAAAGAAATGGCAAACCACTCTAGTATCTTTGACAAAAAAAAAAAAAAAAAAAAAAAAAAAGCCCAAATGGAGTTATGAAGAGTTGAACAGAACTGAAATAACTGAACAGTAACATACTTAGAAAATCCTAAAGAACCAACTAAAGGTAAACACAATGGAAAATGATCTGAGAAAGTGAGAGTTTCTGGTGGAAAGATAGTGGAGCAGAGTGTAAAACTTTCTTGCCCTTCCAATGTCCTTGCCCCTCTCCCCAAACAACCAAAAATAACTCTACACTATCAACATTCAAAGCAGCAAAAGCAGAAAGGAGTCCCAGAGTAAAACTATACAGCCAACAACAACTAGGGAGGAAGGTTTCTGACTTCCCAGTTCTCAATTCCACCACCATAGTACTTGGGGGCAAGAGTAAAGCAAACAGAAGGAATCCACAAAGCAGCTCCAGAGGGCAAGATTGCCTTGTTATCTGTTGGGAGGAGAGTATCTATGAGGATGCTACTGGAATCTGAATCCATAGGTGGTGAGTCCTCAAGGCATCTGTCTGTTAAGGCTGGCCCAAGACTAGGGACAGAAGGCTAGGGAGTCTGGTGAGTACCAGGCCCTAAGGGCAGGAACTCAAGCCTCATTGCTAACAAAAGAGGGACTTTGGGGGATGAAAAAATGTAAATAGGATGCCTCTCTGTCCAGTGCTGCAGTAGTAAGAGAGGAGAAGTGAGGAAAGAGCATTCACTGGTGAATGTTTTTGTTGAGGGTCTGGGACCTCATCAGCTGTAGTCACTCTCAGGAGAGTGGGATTCCTTGTTGTTGCCACAGGGGAAGATGGACTGGCTACTTGCAGTTATAGAAGCAGAGTTTCCTCTGGACTCTGGTTGGAGCACCCAAGGTCAATCACTGCCTGCAGCTTGAGTGGAGGAGAAAAAGTACATTTGACTCTGGACTATAAAAACTGTAATAACAAAATAGGACTTGGGAAAAATTTAACACAAAAAACATCCTGAAACCTGAAATCACACACATCAACACAATAGGAACCCTAGGACTCAAAAAAAGTCAATAATTAAGTCTAATATCCTGGCTGCTAAAATTGAAAATAAATAAATAAAAATGAGCAATCCTAAAGGAGAAAGAAATATTAATGACTATCATGGGGGCAGAGAAGATCTCAGCTCAAACACAGATGACAGTGAAGTAAAAACACCTACTTAAAAATAGCAAAGAAATGCAAAAAATAGCCACAAGCTCAAAAAGAGCTTTTGAAAGAACTTAAGAAAAGTCTCAAAAACCAAATAGAAGTGGTGGGGGAAAAATTAAAAGAAAAAAGGAGCAATGCAAAAGTTATGAAAGATCACCCAAATGAAAAAAAGAACTCCTAGAAACTGATAGAAAAAATAATGATTTAAGAACAAGAATTGTATAAGAAGCATAAGACAACAAGAAATAATAAAGCAAAATCAAAAGAATGAAATAATAAAAGAGAATATGAAACCGTTATCACAAAAATAACTGACATGGAGAATAGATCAAGTAGAAACAATATAAGAATAGTGGGACTACCAGGAATGATAAAAAATAAGAATTTAGAAATAATACTCAAAGAAATCATCAAGGAAAACTGCCCAGCAATTTTAGAAACAGAGTAAAATGTGAATTATCTACTAATCACCATCTCAAAAAGACCCAAAGATGAAAATGCATGGGAACATCATTACTAAGTTCTGCAGCACCCAGCATAAGGTGAAAATATTACAAGCAACAAGAAAAAAACCAGTTTAAATACTGGTGAGAATAACACAATACTAGGTGGCATCAACATTAAAAAATGTAAGACAAGTAACATAGCATTTTACAGAGCAGATGAACTGAGCTTACTGCCAATAATAACATATCCAGCAAAGATAAGCATAATTATAAAAGAAAAAAATTAATATTTAATAAACTAAAAGAGTTTCAAATATTCCTGGAGAAAAACCCAGAATTAAGTTGAAAATTTAATCTATAAGAAACATACAGAGGTAATGAAGGACTAATCATAAGCCATCCAAAAGGTCAAATTTTTTGATTCTGGTAAGGAAAAATGCTATCTATGACCCCTGAGAATGGTATCATTGCCTGTACATTTTGAAAGAACAGATATAGATTGAAGACGAGGTTGAGAGAATGGAATGGAATGAGCCCAAATGACAGTGGAATAGATCAGGACGAGGCACGGTGGAATGGCTGTCTCATATGGAGGAGGCATAAGTGGAGGAACTGCCATAGAGGAGGGTATTAGGGGATAGATGGCTTGTAGTACTAGAACCCAATTCTCATCAGACCTGAGATAAAGAGAGAACAACATAACAATTAGAAGGGTAAAAAATCTTCTTAACATATAGAAAAACAGGAGGGGAGGAGGATAGATTAAGGGAAGAAGTGGGAGTCCCCTTGGGGAACTAAGGGACTAAGAGAAGGAAGGGTGTGTTAAGAGAAAAGGGCAAGGGAATAAGAAAAGGGGGGTAGGGGATGCCTAAAGGGGAGTACATATCAAGAAGAAGTGGGGTAAGGTGAAAGGTTAAGGGAATCAAAAAGTAGGAGGACACAGTTGGAGGATAAGGAAGGGATTTGGGGAAAGATGGATAGAATAAAAATTAAAAGGTAAGTAAGGGAGAAAGGAGTGACCTTTGGAAAGGTGGGCCAATTTGGAACAAGGTGGGCAAGGAGAGAGCAAAAGGAAGGATCTTTGGGAAGGGATATATGAATAGGATAAGTATTGCTCAAAGGAAATTGGACATCTGAGGAGGGATATGGCAGAAAGAAAGGGAGAGGGTAATAAATGGTGAGGAAGAACAGAGCAAATGAAAATGCACAACTAGTAACTCTGACATTGGGTATAATGAAAAATTCACACATGAGAAAAATGGATAGCAGAAAGAATAAAAAAAACCCCATAAACTGTCAATGTGTTGTTTAAAAGAAGCATAGTGAAAATAAGAGATAAACATATAGTGAAGGTGAGGGGCTAGAGCAGGATATGCTATGCCTCAGCTGATCTAGAGAAGGCAGGGGTAGCAGTCATGATATCTCACAGCTCTCACAGTTGGGGCTAAAATGGAAATAATTGGAAGTCATGAACAGGATAACTATATTATGTTTGGGGGAGGCTATTATGGTTAATGATGCATTGTTAGTATTGAACCTGTATATACCAAGTGTTATAGTACCCATATTTTTAAAAGAAAAACTAAATGAGATGCAGATGGAAATAGATGACAAAATAACAATAGGTGCAGACTTTAATTTTCCCTCTCAGAACTAGAAAAATTTAACCAAAAAAAAAAAAAAGAAAGAAAGTTAAGAAGATGAATATAGAACCTTAGATAAGATAATTAAAATAAGTATCTGGAGAGCCTCTGGACACCTGCATGAGGTGAGTAGTAGATCTAAGTTTGAGTGTAGAAATAATCCAAACATAGTTTCAGGTGAGACAACAGTAGTGTAAAGAGCAGAAATATTCTGCATAAGTCTTCCTTTTAACATTCATTGTACTATGGAGGTAACCCTGCATCCCTAGAAGTTATGGCTCTGGAACAAAAGTTTTGCTGGGTATGACCAAGCTGGAAAGACTTGTTTTGGAAAAAGTATGGTCCTGGTAACAGATTTTGTCTACTGTCTAAGAACCAATATAGCTAAATATGGTATTGGTAATACATGCTAAGCGAGAACCAGATGGGCTAAAGTAATGAAATTAAATATTAATAGGAACACGGAGAAACAGACCTAATATTACATTGTTGGAGCAGCTATGAATTTTTTTTTAGAAAACAAGATGGAAATATACATTAAGAATTGTAAAGCTATTCATGCTTATTAACTTAGAGATCCCATTAAGTTAAGATACTAGGTTGTCACTAAGGGCATTTTTAAGAGGTTAAAAAATGGTGTATGTATGAAAATATTCATGGACACTTTGTTTGTTATGACAAAATGACTGGAAATAATATAAATGCACTGAATGGGAAAAATAGCTGAATAGATTGTGATATTTGAATGTAAGTGATTATATTATGTTATTTGAACTGACAAGTATAGGAGATATAAAGGAAATAAAGGAAATAAATGAATAGTTGAAATGAGAATAAGAATAATACATACCATGATTATATATTTTTTAAAACCAGCCACAAAATCAAGAGAAAAAAGTATCCATGTATAACAAATCCAAAAGGGACTCAAAATCCGAGGAAGTTTATATTTTCATATTATTATAATTTACATATTTTAAGCAAATTGTAACCAATGTGGAGTTTGTGCTTTTACACATAATATTTTTTTATGCATTTGTTAGTTAAATGGTTTTCATTAAAGGTTGTGGCTACCAAATATATAATAAAAATTAATTTTAAAAAGAATCAACTTAAAAAACTAGTTGAAATAACTCACAACTTTAGCAAAGTTGAAGGAAAAAAAATAAATCATCAGCATTTTTACATATTACCAAAATGACTAGCAGCAAGAGTTAGAAAGGGAAATTCCATTTAAAATAACCATAGATGATATAAAAAACTTGGGAGTCTACTTTCCAGGATAATTCCAGGAACACAATTACAAAACACTTCTCACACAAATAAAGTCAGATCTAAGTATTTGAAAAATATTAATTGCGCTTGAATGGATTGAACTGATATGATAAACATGTGATAAAAAAGATAAAAAACAATTCTACCTACATTCATTTACTTATTCAGTACCAATCAAACTACCAAAAAATCATTTTATAGAATTAGGGGAAAAAATCATCTGGAAGAACAAAATATTAAGAATATCAAGGAAATTAATGGAAAATTGTGAATGAAGGTAGCCTAGTCATACCAGATCACAATCAGTACTGTAAAGTGGTTATCACCAAAACAATCTGGTATTTGCTAGGAAATAAAGTGATGAATCAGTGGAATAGATAGGTATATAATATACATTAGTAAATGACCATAGTAATCTCATATTTCATAATTGAAAGATCTAACTTTTGGAACAAAACCTCACTGTTTTCCAAACAATAGGAAAAAAGCGAGAAATTTTCTGCCAATGTTTCACTCCCTAAATAAAAATAAGATCAACATGAATACTTTATTTAGACATAGGTGATAACATAAGCAAATTAGGGGATCATGAAATAGATCATCTGTTAGTTCTATAGATAAGGGAAGAATTTATGACCAAAGGAGAGATTGAGAATATTTCAAGATGTAAAATGGAATTCTAATTATATTAAGCACAAAAGTTTTTGTGCAAACAAAACCAATGAAACCAAGATTAGAAGGAAAGCAGAAAGCTGAGAAAATTTTTGATAGCAAGTGTCACTGATAAATGCCTCATTTCTCAACTGAGTCAAACTTATAAGAAAGCAAGTTGTTCCCCAATTGATAAATGATCGAAGGATACACACAGGTGGTTTTCAAATTAAGAAACCAAAGCTATCTATAGTCATACGAAAAAATGTTCTAAATCACTATTGATCAGAGAAATGCAAATTAAAACAACTCTGAGGAACCGCATCAGACCTATCAGATTGGTTAATATAACAGAAAAAGAAAATTACAAATGTTGGAGGATATGTGAGAAAAATAGGGACACTAAATGCACTGTTGGTGAAATTGTGAACTGATTCAACCATTCTGGAGAGCAATTTGAAACTATAACCAAAAGGCTATAACACTGAATTCTCTTTGATCCAGCAATGCCTCTACTAGGTCTGTATCCCAAGATTTTTTAAATGAGAAGGAACTACTTAATACATACATATATTCCTAGCAGCTCTTATTTTGTGGTAGCAAACAATTGGAAATTGAAGGAAAAACCATTAATTGGGGAATGACTGAACAAGTTGTAGCACATGATTATAATGGAATAGTATTGTGTCATAAGAAATGATTAACAGGATGAATTCAGAAAAACCTGGAAATAATTAAATGGATTGATAAAAAGTGAAACAAGCAAAATCAGAACACTGTACCTAGTAATAGCAATGCTATATAATGATCAACTATGAATGACAACTATTCTTAGCAATAAACTGACCCAAGACAATTCTAAAGGACTCAAGATAAAAATGCTATTCATCTCCAGAGAAAGAAGTGATGGAGTCTGAATGCAGATTGAAACACACTATTTTTCACTTTATTCTCTTCATGGGTTCTTTTTCTATATTTGTTTTCTTCCACAACATGATTAATATAGAAATAGGTTTTGCATGATCATACATGTATGACTTACATCAAATTGCTTAATGTCTCAGAGAGAGAGAAGAAGAGGAGGGAGTTTTAGATCTGGAACTCAAAATGTTTTTTAATGCTATAAATTGTTTTTACATGTAATTGTGAGAAAATAAAATATTTTTAAATCTACCTAAAATCTTCAGCAAACATTATCTGCAACTGGAAAAAAAATTAGAAGTCTTCTTAATAAGATCAGGAATGAAACAAGGATTCTCATTATCACCAATATTATTCATTATTGTGCTGGAAATGCTAGCAATAGCAATGAGAAGAAAAAGAAATCAGAATGGGCAATGAGGTAACATAACAATCTCTTTTTTGCAGGTAATATATATAAAATCCTAGAAATATAACTAAAAAGTTAATTTAAACAATAAATAATTTTAGCAAAATAGCAGGATATAAAATAAGCCCACATAAATTATTAGCATTTCTATATTTACCAACAAAACTCTGCAAAAAGAAATAATAAAAGAATTTAATTAAAAATAATCTTAGACAACATGAAATACCTGGGAGTATACCTGCCCAACACAAATTCACAAACTATCTGAACATCATGGTAAAACACTTTTTATATCAATAAATTCATATTTAAATACTTAGAGAAAGATTAATTGTTTATTGGTGGACAGCACCAATATAACTAAAGTGATAATTCTACCTAATCTACTTATTCGGTACCACCCCAATTGTTAAAAAAAAATTTTATTTAACTAGAAAAAAATAATAAAATTAATTTGGAAGTACAAAAAGATTACTATTATCAAAGGAATTAATGAAAAATGTAAAGGAAGGAGGTCTAGCAGTACTAGTATCATAATATGGTTTAAGACAGTAATTGTCAAAACTATCTGATACTAGTTAGAACATAGAATGGTGGGTTAATGGAATAGAACAGATATGTAATACATAGTAGTAAATTATTATAGTAATCTTGTTCTTGATAAATGTAAATATTTATCCTTTGGGGATAAAAATTCTTTATTTGCTAAAAATTATTGGGAAAACTAGAAAACAGGCTGGCAGAAACTAACTGTATAGACTAATTTTGCTTCATTTACCAAGATAAGGTCAAAATCAATAGATAACATAAACATAAAGGGCGATAACAAAAGTAAATTAGAAAAACCTGGAACATATTTTTTATCAGATTTTTGGGCCAGAGAAGAATTTGTAAATAAATAAGAGATAGAGAGAACTGTGAGATTAAAATGGCTAATTTTGATTACATTAAATTAAAAAGGGGTTGTACAAATAAAATCAATGTAGCCAGCATTAGAAGGAAGGCAGAAAATCGGGGGGAAATTTATAGACAATTTCTTAGATTAAAAACATCATATCTCAAATATATAATTTTGTCAAAATTATATGAATATGAATCATTTCCCAATTGACAAATGGTCAAAGGCAGTTTTTGGAAAAAGAAATCAAGACTACATGTTATCATATTAAAAATGCTTTAAATCATTATTGATTAGAGAAGTTAAAATTAAAATAACTTTGAGATACCATCTCTCACTTATCAGATAGGCTAAAATGAGAGAATAAGAAAATGATTAATGATGGGAGGAGTGTGGAAAAAATTAGGACACTAATACACTGTTGTCTGAAGTATGAACTTGATCCAACTATTTTGGAGAACAATCTATAATTATGCCCAAAGTGTTATAAAGCTATGTAAATCCTTTGACCCAACAATAACATTATTGAGTCTATTTCCCAAGATCATTAGGGAAGTACTAAAAAAAAACTATAAGTTCTAAAATAGTCATAGCAGCTTCCTTTGTGGTAGCAAAGAATTGTGAATTGAGAGGATGCTTATCAATTGAGGAATGGCTCGATAAGTTGTGGCATATGATTGTGATGGAA
The DNA here is from genome assembly GCF_016433145.1 of Gracilinanus agilis. Taxonomy (NCBI): domain Eukaryota; kingdom Metazoa; phylum Chordata; class Mammalia; order Didelphimorphia; family Didelphidae; genus Gracilinanus; species Gracilinanus agilis. The sequence continues at coordinate 467,348,576 of NC_058133.1, forward strand.
TACTATTATGTTGTAAGAAATAATGAACAGATTGATTTTGTAAAAACATGGAAAATCTTGTATGAAATAATGAAGAGGGAAATGAGCAGAACCAAGAAAACGTTTATACAGTAATGACAATATTGTTCAAAGAGTAACTGTGAATGACTAGGCTATTCTGAGAAATATGAATATTCAGATCAACTATAAAGAACTTGTGAAGGAAGATGCTCTCTACTTCCAGAGAAAGAACTAATATATGGAAGTGTGCATTGTATAGTTTTACTTATATACCTGTATCAAATGTTATTCTTCTGTAGTATGCAAGTGGAAGAGAGAGAGACAGAGAACTCAAAACTCAAAATTCAATAACAACCACAACAAAAAGTAGCTGAGGCAGAGGTTGAATGACTTTCTCAGAATCACTCAGCTATTAAATAAATGTCTGAGAGCAGATTTTAGATCAGGTCTTTCTAACTCCAGGTCCAGTGCTCTCTCCACTGTGTCGCCTGGTTTTCCAGCAGGAGAGAAAAGAGGAAAAGATACAAGAGATGTTTTATAGATAGAATCATTAAGACTTGGCAACCGATTTGATATGGGGAAAGATTAAGACTGAAGAGATGAGGATGGTATTGAATTTGTGAGCTGCTGTGCTTAGAAAGAACTAGGGAAACTAGGAAGAAAGGTAGGTTTAGGGGGAAAGATAATGCTTTTTGTTTTGGACATATAGAGTTTGAGATGCTCGTGAGATATCCAGGTAGAGATGTCTAATAGGCAATTGGAAACGCAGAACCAGAGCTCAGGAGAGAGATGAGAGCTTGAAAACTGGATGTATAGATGTAGGCATTACTTGCTTAGAGATAATTCAACCTATCGGCAACAAATGACAAATGTAATTAAGTCCCTTGGAGCTCTGAACTCACACACGGCTATAATTCTATAGCCACATCCCCAAATGACAGGAAAATGAGGCACAACTCAAATATACTATCCCCTTAATAATACAAGGAGTCAAATTCCAAACTCAGTCCTCAGAAGCATGGGCCCCAGAATGTATTGATCCCCTGAGTTTGAGGATCTCTGATGGATCAATTTGAAATCTCTGCTGGATATGTATTCCTCTGGGCACAGGCACTTTCCTGCATCCTGTCTTTCCTTAACTAGCTCCCCCTGTAGAATTTTGGACCATAAGACCCTACCTGTCCTTGCTGTGAAGCCTTTGAAATCTGCTCTCTCAAAATCTAGGCTGAACGCCAGGCGATTCCTAGCTTTCCGTTCCCATTTTTTTCAAATTCAAAGATGAAGTTGTCACTTTTCCCAAAGCTACTTATCATTTCTTCTTCACCAACCAGGTCCTTGTCATTGAAGATACTCATATCCAGAGAAGTTCTACTCCCTTGGCATTCTACTTTTTGAAGCACTTAATTACATAAACAAGCCAAGAAATTATTAGGTGCTCTGCTTTTTCAGAGAGAGTGCCCCAGCAGCTAGTCAAATAATTGAAATCCCACGTTACTATAATATTATGCTTCCATGCCAAGTATATGATTCATGACTTTCCTCTATTTCTTCTTTATGTCCAGATGGGCTATAGTATATTTCCTTGGTGACATTGCTCTTATCACTTCTGTTGATTTTCACTCAAATGATCTCCACTTTGCTTATGCTGGATTTCCTCAGATGAATGTATTTTCTTAATATATAGTACTCCTCTTCCTCTCCCTATCCCCATTTCTACTTAGTATGTTCCTTTTCAATAAAGTATATTCTAGAACCTCTGAGCTCCCACTCACCAAGTCTTAGAGATGCCCATTAGGCTAAATAGACCTCCTTACCTTAAGATTTTTAGTTCAATTTGTACATTATGTATACTTTGTACATTTGTTTAAGGACATCTAAAGCCACGGATTTTATTTCTGTCTCCTTTTTTGTATTTAATCACTTGTAGATAATAGAGAGTGACAATTCTACATTGGAGCTACTCTCAATGGCATCCAGCTTGGCAGAAACATTTAGGCAGTTCTCTCCTTTCTTTCTTTTTTCAGTCTAAAGCCTTTTTGATTAGATTTGTGAGATTCTAGCCAGATACATTTTTACTAGCCCTTGTGAGATGCCCTCCATCCCTGGCCAAGGGTTAATTATTCTGATATTTTAAGTCATGATCCATCAAACCAAATTCTATTCTCATATACCATCTCCTTAGCAACCTGTTCATTTTCCAAATCTGTCTTATTCTTCATAAAGCTTTTGCCTTCAATCAGATGCAGCAATAAAAATGCCACCTGTGTCCCTAAGATCTTCAATTTGTTGTCCAGGATTTTGTCATCTTTAGCAATATTTTCCAGATTCCTTCTGAAATAATTTGTCCCTATTGAAATCACCAAAAGCAAATTGTAGTCATCAGGATTAATATCTTGTAAGGCATTCTCTTATGTCTTGAATACCTAATAATCACTAGCACTATTGTATAAAAACATATGTATACATTATAAATATATTATATAAATATGTATATTTTATATAGCTTTAAGAATTGCAATTCACTTTATGACTATCTTATTTGATCCTCTCAACAACTCTGGGAGGTAGGTTCGATTAAAATCCCTATTTTATAGATGAGGAAACTGAGGAAGGCAGGGGTTAAGTGTCTTGGCCAGGTTCACATAGCCATTGAGTGTTCAAAGCCATATTTGTATTCAGTTTTCCTGAATCTAAGTCTAGAGGTAAATCCAGTTCATCATCTAGGGACTTCTACATGCATCGGAAAAGAGAATACATCTCAATTTAATGTATTATCAACCCACATCTGCCTCTGTATGACTGGACCTCTAAAAGGTTAACAAGTACCATTATTTGCTTCTTTTTCCTCTGATTTTCTGGTCTATTTCTTTCTCAATGGAATTCCTGGATTCCTATCATCATTCTTTAGATCAAAAATAGCTGTCTTGTCCTCAAATAGGCTGGCTGCCCCTCTTTGAAAAGCACTACAGTTATGTGCTGGAAGCATCTCAAGCCAGTTCCAGAGGTCCGGTTGTTAAATTTTTAGTGTGACTATTCAAACATCAGAAATCAAGACTTGATTTATAATTTTGTAGATCGTCTAGAATAAGGAAAGTGAGGGATAAGATGTTAAAATGATGCAGATTAAACTTAAAAACGTGTCCTGCGTCCTTTGGGAGGAGGGAAGAGAAGGGAATAGGTTGTTAAATATTTACCAGTATGTTCCTGCACTATATCTATTATTTAACTTCAATTGTCCTTTTCCTTTTCCTTTCTGCATCTCATTCATCCATTCTTCAACCTCCTGACACAGGTCAGTATCCTCCTCTGCCTCTTTAGGTTCTTTTTTACTTTGAAGCCCTCCTGCACTCTAAAAAGAAATACATCTCTCTCCTAACCTGGAAAATGGAAAAGTATTCCTCAAGCCCCTTTGCCTTCTCTGGTAGGAGAGAAAAAGAGCTTGTGCTTTGAACATAGACAGCAAACACTATGAGAAAATTGGAGGAGAGAGCAATCGGTTTCCAGGGGAAGGATCAGAGAAGCCTTCATGGAGGAGGGGGGCTCCTGAATTGAGCCTTGAAGGGAGAGAAGGATTCTAATAATAAAGGAAAGCATTGGAGGCATGGAGGATAGCTTGGGTAAACTCTGGGAAGCAGGAAAATATAGGATCAGACTGAAGAAATTCTGGGAACCCAATTTGGGTAGAATATAGAATTTGTGATGAAATAAAGTAGGAAAGAGCAGTTAGACCACAGCCAGGTGAAGTCTTAAGCAATAATAGCTAGGATTAACATAGGACTCAAGGTCTGCAAAATGCTTTACATAAATCATTTGATCCAGTGAGGTGAGTCTTATTATTATCTCCATATTACAGTTGAAGAAAACTAAGGCTAAGAGGATTTAAGTGACTTGCCCAGTCCCACAGCCAATGTGAGGGGTCCAATGAATACATTTTGAGCCTCAGATCTTCCAGATTTCCAGATCCAGTGCTCTATCCAGTATGCCACAAATCTGCCTTAATTCTAATCTTAATAGAAAATGAAAGACTCCATGTCCCTCACACTTGAAGAGCAGGGCTACTTCCTGGGCTTGGTCCCATTCTGATCAGCATGATACATTTGGTTTTTGACCAGGGCTGGTGTGCCCCTCCTTAGGCAACATGATGGATTTACCATATTAATGCTAATCATAGCGAAGACATCTTTCTCTGTATAGCCCACTTCAGCTTAAAACCCTGAGCTTGAGGGAACTGCCAGTCTCAGCCACCCCTGTAGGTGGGATCCCAGGCATGAGCTACCACATCTAGCCTTAATTAACTATCAAGCTCTGGAGTTTGTACTGTATTGCTTAGGCAATAAAGGTTTCTGAGCAAAGGGGGTGGGGAAGTTAGACTTTTGCATTAGAAGGACTTCTTTGGAAGCTGTATGGCAAAGTGAATTAGTAAGGAGGGAAACTGGTTAGACCTGTTATAATAGATGGGGCAAGCAGTGATGAAGGTTTGAGCTAGGGTGATTTCAGTATGAGTAAAAGAGAAGGCTAGCAAGGCTGTAGAGTGAAAAGAGCCCTGAAATCAAGAGGATTTGAGTTCAAATCCAGACAACTATTTACTAACAGTGCCACCCTAGTTAAGTCACTTTCCTTCTATTTGCCTCATTTTCCTCATCTATAAAATGGAATAATAAAAGCACCTACCTCCCAGTGTTTTAGTGTGGATCGAATAAGATTAATATTTGTAACATGTCCTGCAAACCTTTAAGCACTATACAAAAGGTAACTATTATCATTATTAAGACATTAATCTAACAGTCCATAATGTAGTACAGAGAGAGGGGGGTCATAGCAGTTTTTACAGGCTTTGGTGAGGCGTTGCTAACTTCGCAGATCTTCACGAGGTCCCAGGTCCAACTGCAACTTTCTTCCAAGATTCTAAACTCCTAACTGACATTAGAACTCAGCCAAAGCCTATAAAAAATGCTATGACCCCCCTCTCTCTGTACTACAATAAGCATGTATTAAATACTTACTATGCCAAGATTTGGAGGAATACAAAGACAGAAACACAATTGTCCCTTCTCTCAAGGAACTTTTATTCTATTAGGGGAAAAACAGAATTATAGGAATAGAATTGATAGGACCTAGCAACTAACTGGTTGAATGTGAAGCATGAAGGACAAAAAACAAAGTTGGGAAATGGCTCTGAACTTTTGTACTTGGGTAGCTGGAATTCGATCAACCTAAATAGGGAAACAGTAATGGAGTTTGTTCCTAAATAAGTCTGTTTTTACACCCCAACTGGTGCTCAATAGATTCTTGGCAATTTGGTCACCGAGAATTTTATCTGTAAATGGAAAAGATCAAGGAAAATATTTCCTTTTGTACTTCTAACTGGAATGGCTCAGGGGAATGGCTTAGTGGTGTGGCAGGCATCCACTCCTTTTCTTCTTGATATGATGAGGAATTGAAGGGAGTATGGGTGTGATGTATTACTGAATAATTCACGACCTGGGAAAGAAGTATAGAATATAAAATATGTCTTTTGTTAAATTATAAAGGAGAACAAAATGGTATCCCAGAGTCTCAACCCAATATCATTGGTGAAATCTGCATAGAGGTGTTACATGCCTAAGTTTAAAAGTAAAGGAAATTATGATTGAAATAGAATATTATTGTGCCATAAGAGGTAACAAATTAAATGATCATAAAAAAGCTGGAAAGATTTATATGAACTGATGCAAAGTGAAGTGAGATTAATCAGGAGAACACTGTACATGGTAACAGCAATGATATATCGTGATCAATTCTGATTGTCTTAACTATTATCAACAAGACAAGGATGCAGGACAACTCCAAGGGATTCATGACTAAAAAGGATATCCACTTTCATAGAAGGAAAAGACAGAGTCCAAATAAAGATTGAAGCATACCATTCTTTCCTTTATTTCTTACATGAATTTTTCTCTAGTGTATGTAATGTGTGTCTTATTTCACAACATAACAAACAGGGAAATATTGATTATATGAAAATATATGTACAAATCTATTTCATATCACCTGTCTTCTTGGGAAGGAGTGAGGTAGGGGGAAGGAGAATGAGACAAATTTTTGGATATAGTTAATGCAAGAATTTGTTTCTCTTGAGTAAGCATATTTATTATAATTCATTATATACTTATAACAAATTATATGTATTATATTATCATGTTACATCTTATAATAATATATTACATTATACACACATTGTATAATATATATTATAATGTATACATGAATAAAATAAATATATAATAGCATATTATTTTCTTATAGTAATTATGTTGTTATAAAAATAAATGGTAACAAAAAAATCAAATGCAATTATTCAATTCAACAAATATTTACTAAGCAACTAATATACATATCCAATTTCTCCTGGTTGTCTCCTTGAAGAATAAAGGCATGAAACTTCTGTTATCTTTTTTTTTTTTTTAGATTTTTTTTAAACCCTTGTACTTCGGTGTATTGTCTCATAGGTGGAAGATTGGTAAGGGTGGGCAATGGGGGTCAAGTGACCTGCCCAGGGTCACACAGATGGGAAGTGGCTGAGGCCGGGTTTGAACCTAGGACCTCCTGTCTCTAGGCCTGACTCTCACTCCACTGAGCTACCCAGCTGCCCCCTTCTGTTATCTTTTTTTAAAATTCACACGGCCCCATGCTCTAAGATACAAAGAAAGATACACCACAGGCTTCATTCCCAAGGCTTTTCTAATCTAATGGGGCAAGGACACCAACAAAAATAACGTGGGGGATAAAGACACAATGAAGGTCTAACCAATGGATTTCAAAATTTTGAGGAGGAATCCCTTCTACCTAAAAAAGTTAGAGAAGACTTAATGGAGAATGTGGTCTCTGAGTTGGTTAATGAATCAAGGTAAGGATTAAAAAAAAAAAAAACAGCTCTAGAGAAGTCCATTCCAAGCACAGGGAACTTCATGATACTAGTTCTAGAAAGGACTGAGGCTCAGAGAAATTGTGACTTTTCTAGGGTAACAAAGCTGGAGACAGGATTTTTAATCCATGTCTTTTTGACCCCCAGTTCCTACATTCTCCACTCCACCATGCTGTCTTACATGATGTTGGAACTCAGAATGATGATAATACTAGCTATTGTTTATTTAGCACTTTAAAGTTTGTGAAGCTCTTTGCATATGCTATTCAACATTATTCTCACAGCAACCCTATAAGATAGGTGCTATTATCCTCATTTAACAGAGGAGGAAACCAAGGCTGACAGTGGTCATATGACTCCTTCAAGGTCACACAGCTAATAAGTACCTGAGGTAAATTTTGAAACCTTGGCTCTAAGTCTAGCCCTCTGTCCACTACACCTCCCACCTGTTTCTTGGGGAGGAATAGAGTAGCAATAATAATGATAATAGCTACCATTTATTTGGCGCCAGGCACCAAAGGCTTTATAATTATTCCTGTACCATAGAAAACAGTGAGCAGATCAATTATTTTAAAACTTTGTAAGATCTACAAGAAGAAATGAAGAATGAAATAAGAACCAAGAGAACATTTTACACAGCTACAAAATTGATAGTTGAAGAATAACTTGTCAATGTTCACCTCCAGAAAATGAACTGAAAAATAGAAACATGGAAGACACAATCTATATATACCTGTATCTTTTTGTCAGGTGGTACCTTCTATGGTATAAGGATGGGAGGGAGGGACTGAAAGACCTGGAAATAAATGTTATGAAATAAATTACTTTTAAAGTGTCATCAATCAATAAATTAATCAATAAATATTAAGTACACACACAGAAAAGTAATTATTATCTCATTTGATCCTCACAACAACCTTGGGATGTCAGTATCATCATTATACCCATTTTATAGATGGGGAATGTGAGGCAAACAGAGATCAAATGACTTGCTCAAGGTCACAGAGCTGGTAAGTGTCTGAGGCCACATTCAAATTCCAATCTTTCTGATTCCAGCCCTGGAGCTCTATACAATGTGCCTCATAACTGCTTCTGGGGAGGTATAGAGTATTATGAGGTAATGCCAGTCAACTGGATAGGACCCAAATGGTGGGAAAATTTGAAGAGTAGAATGGGGAATTTTAATTTTATTTGGTAGATACTAGGAAACTATTAAAGATTTCTTAAAGGAGGAATGGTATAATCTTATATTTCATAGACTATGTATTAAGATTTTGGGGGCAAGAGGAAGCTAGATGGCTCATTGGATAGAGAACCAGGTCTGGAGATGAGAGGTACTGGATTAAAATTTGACCTCAAAAATTTCCTAGCTATGTGGCCCTGGGCAAGTCACTTAATCCCCATTGCCTATCCCTTACCACTCTTCTACCTTAGAACCAATACACAGTATTGATTCTAAGTCAGAAGGAAAGGGTTTAAAATGTTATTTGGGGATATGAAGAGTGAACTGGAAAGCCAACAAACTGAATTCAGGAAGACCAAATTAGGAAACTGTTTCAAAATCTAGGCAAGTAGAGATGGGAGCCCAAACTAGACCAATTATACTGGGAGTAAAAAAGACAGACCAGAGGTGGAAGACAATTATAGATAGTGATTTGGATAAGAAGCTAGTTTGGGATCCATGGGTGACTTCTGGCAATGAGCCTGAGGCTATTTTTTGGGTGACAGTCACAGAGCCTTATCATTTGGGCCAGATCTCCTCATCTTTTTGACTCAGTAACACTCACTATGAACTTGTGCTCTACTAACATATCCAGAATCAGCCACATGCAAAAAGGAGGCATAGGAAGAGACCCCAGTGAAGGCTCAAGCCAGATGATGTATAAATCTAATGTATAGATCCAGGAATAATACTTCTTTTGAAATTCTCTGTAAAGGACCCATACAGAGAGGAAGATGCCTGTTGTTTGGGAGTTCTAGTAAGATGACAAGTCTAATTTATTTCAGAAAATGTGAAATTTCTGGGACACTATTAATCATAGCAATAAGCACAAAATTTATTAAAAACCAATGTGCATCTATACAAGTTAATTACTAGGAAGACATGGATGCTGCCTGCAAGTTATTGATGCTCTCAGAGAAAGACAAACTTGTTGGAACTTCACATACCAGGGTGGTTTTTTAAAAAACTATAAGGGGAAGAGGAAAGTTTCTATTTCCTCTATAGTTATAACATGTCTGCATGGATCTTGGTATCCTCTGAATCTCTTTGTATGTAAAGTGTTTTGTATTATCAGGGCAAAGCAAGACTAGATTAATGGCAAGGTTGGTGGCCCCTATCTGTAAAGGGCCTTGGCCTCTCATAAAGCCACTTAATAGAGTCCTTTTCCTTTAATTGCACACCACAATCTTTGGGGGCCCATCTATCTCTATGGATGCTCCAGACATTATCCTCCCTTTATAATGTAGTTCGGCTAGAGTATAGAATCAGCTGATGAGGCCAGTGGTCCCATGGCAGTACACCATCTGGTCAAGGTCATGGGTGGCAGATTACCAATTAGGAAGCATGGCAGGGAGGATGCTGTGTGGCTGGGGGCCAAGAATATATGGTAGATTTGCCATCACTAAGGGAACCATGGTGTAGGTGTTGAAGTGGATTAATACACAAATCTCGCCTCCCCTGGGAACCTGGCTGAAATCTTGGATTTAGCCAACAAGAGTTTCCAGTGGAATAGAATAAAGCATTCTGCCTACTTAAGGACATGAGAGAGTTTGGAGCGCACCCCACCTGGGCTCTGGGCTAGGCCCTATCTATCCATCTGCTTAAAACTGCAATTAAGATATTAACTTGGGCCCTCTCGTTCCCCATCCCCCAGTCTTACATTGTTTGGAGCCCGGCTACCTTAGTCATCACCTCTGTCCCTAAGTGCAATCCCACATCTGCTGTGGGCAGCTGCTGCTCTGTAGATAATGGTTCCAAGATAGCACTTTGTAGAATGGGAGTCAGAATTTTTTTTTGAGGGGCTTTGGGAATTCTTGATGGCCTTCTAAAGTGATGCGGAAATCTCATCCGAATAATGCACAGCTATTTGGGACTGTTTGGGGCCAAAAAAACCAGAAAACTTCCTCACTTTGCATAGGGTTTCAGTACCCTTCCCTAAGTTTTCAGAAACCTCTCCACCGTGGTTTCATGGTGAAACAGGGAAAAGAACACGAGATTTCACCTTTTTGTACAAATTTGAGTTGGGGTCCATAATGTATAAATATAAATATAAATATATATGC